>NC_051066.1:105592923-105615222 GCF_004664715.2 Peromyscus leucopus | reverse complement strand
GGCAAAGTCACTACCTGGAGGGATCAGGGAATTCCTCCAGAGGAAGCCAAATCCCAAGGAGTTTTTGGTGTTACTTGGCTTGTTATATATCAGCTGTCTTCTGTTATGAAAATCATGTGTGCCTTCATAGTTTTTCCAATTGACTTTCCCCTGAGAAGGACTAACAGTGTAGACTGATCACTCTCTGGACATACACATTCCAGGTATTTGGAGAACAGCCTCAGGAAAGGCTTTCTCTGGAATCAGATTATCTATCTCCCTTGGCCACTTTCAAGGACTACAGGAAACACCACCCAGGTGGGCGCCTATTGTTAGTCCCAGGTGGACTAACAATGGTAACAGCCCACATGCAAGTCACCTGACTTAAGGTAAATTCCACAAGGGGACACCGCCTAGGAGAGGTGGACGGACGTTAAGTAATAGCTTTACACAATTTAGCTCGGACCCTCCCTTTATATTCCGAGACTTCCAGGAGGCAGGGAGAAGAGAGAAGAGAATGGAAGAAACTAGATGGGTAAGAACTTGAGAGGAACAAACTGAGACGGGGAAGAACTAGATTGAAGGACAAGAAGAGAGGACAAGAGGAACGAGATGGAAGATGAGGAAGAGCCAGATGGGGAAGAACAAGATGAGGAAGAGCCAGATGAGAGAGAAGGAGATGGGAGAGAAGCTGATGGGGGAAAGAACTAGATAGATGAGAACCTAGAAGGGACAGAACTAGATGAAGGAATTAAGATAGAACCTAGAGGGGACAGTAGATAAATATAGAGAGAAGTCAGGCAAGAAAGGAGCTAGACATGAGAACAGAACTGAAGCTGTGTATAAAGGAATGTTATGCCAGAGGAATTAAAGCAAGTAAAATATAGAACTCGGTGTGCTGAGATTATATTTCCTGATAATAGTCCTCGCCGTCAGTAGTTCTCTCTCCTGAGCCCCTGGGATGTATAATATTAAGGCTGGTCCCACTAATATTATACAAGACACACATACATATATGACAATAATAAAGAGATTGTGAATTTGAGAGGGAATGGGGGTCATGGGCGCAGTTTAGGGGAAGTGTGGAGTGGAAATAACATAATTGCAGTAGTCCTGTATACAAATCTCAAAATAGTAATAAAATTTAAAGAAAGTTTTAAGAAATGATACAACTTGCTTCCCATGAAAAAGCATTGTTTTGGAGTTTGTTTCCCAGATCTGGACATCCCACTAGGGGGATATTTTTCTTATTTCTACTTTTCAACCAAATTAGGACCCAAGAATATTTGAAGGTTTGTGGGATGATTACCTTTGAGAATTCTTTCTTTTTTTTAAAGAGATTTTTCTATTTGTTCTACATATCAACCAGGGATTCCCCTGTCCTCCTTCCTCACACCCCCAGCCTTCCCCACAACCCACCCCCCATTCCCAACTCCTCCAAGGCAAGGTCTCCCATGGAGAGTCAACAGAGCCTGGTACATTCAGTTGAGGCAGGTACAATACCCTCCTCCCTGCACTAAGGCTGAGCAAAGTGTCTCAGCATAGGCATTAGTTTCCAAAAAGCCAGCTCATGAACCAAGGACAAGTCTTGGTCCCACTGCCTGGGGGCCTCCTAAACAGTTCAAGCTAAACAACTGTCTCATTCATCCAGAGGGCTTAGTCCAGTTCCAATGGGGCTTCTCAGCTATTGGTCCACAGTTCATGTATTTCCACTAGTTTGGCTAGTTGTCTCTGTACTTTTTCCAATCATATTCTCGATATCTCTTGCTTATATAATCCCTCCTCTCTCTTGTCAATTGGACTCCTGGAGCTTGGCCATGGATCTCTGCATCTGCTTCCATCAGTCACTGGATGAGAGTTCTGTCATGACAGTTAGGGTGTTTGGCTATCTGATCACCAGAGTAGGTCAGCTCAAGCACTCTCTTGACCATTGCCTATATAGCGGAGTCATCTTTGTGGATTCCTGGGGGCCTCTCTAGCATTCTGCTTCTTCCTATTCCCATGGTGTCTTCATTTATCAAGGTATCTCTTTCCTTGTTCTCCCACTCTGTTCCTGATTCAGCTAGGACCTGCTGCTCCCCTAAGCTCTCTTTCCCTCAACCCTTGTCCTCCATTACCCCCCTCACCCCCAGTTTGCTCATGTAGATCTCATCTCTGTCGCTGGGTGATCCCTGTGTCTTTCATAGGGTCCTTTTTAATAGCTAGTCTCACTGGAACTATGAGTTGCTGTCTGTTTATCCTTTGCTTTACATCTAATATCCACTTATGAGTTAGTACAACCATGTTTGTCTTTCTGAGTCTGGGTTACATCACTCAGGTTGATATTTTCTAGTTCCATCCATTTGCCTGCAAATCTCATGATGTCATTGTTTGTCTCTGCTGAGTAGTACTTCATCGTGTACATGTACCACATTTTCTTTATCCATTCTTCAGTTGAAGGGCATCAAGGTTGTTTCCATGTTCTGGCTATTAAAAAGTAATGCTCCTATGAACATAGCTGAGCATGTGTCCTTGTGGTATGATTGAGCATTCCTTGGGTATATGCTCAAGAGTGGTATAGCTGTGTCTTCAGAACGATTGAGTCCCAATTTCCTGAGAAAGCGCCATACTGATTTCCAAAGTGGCTGTACAAGTTTGCATTCCCACCAACAGTGGAGGAGTGTTCCCCTTGCTCCACATCCTCTCCAACATAAGCTGTCTTCAGTGTTCTTGATCTTAGCCATTCTGACAGGTGTAAGATGGTATCTCAGAGTTGTTTTGATTTGCAATTCCCTGATGACTAAGGATGTTGAGCAATTCCTTAAATGTCTTTCAACCATTTCAGCTTCTTCTGTTGAGAATTCTCTGTTTAGCTCTATAACCCATTTTTTAATTGGACCGTTAGGTATTTTGAAGTCTAGTTTCTTGAGTTCTTTATATATTCTGGATATCAGCCCTCTGTCAGATGTGGGGTTGGTAAAGATCTGTTCTGATTCTGTAGGCTATTGTTTTGTCTTATTGACTATGTTCTTTGCCCTACAAAAGCTTCTCAGTTTCAAGAGGTCCCATTTATTAATTGTTACTCTCAGTGTCTGTGCTACTGATGTTATATTTAGGAAGTGATCTCCAGTGCCAATGCATTCAAGACTACTTCCTACTTTATCTTCAACCAGGTTCAGAGTAACTGGATTTATGTTGAAGTCTTTGATCCACTTGCATTTAAGTTTTGTGCACAGTGACAGATATGGATGTATTTGCAATCTTCTACATGTTGACATCCAGTTATGCCAGCACCATTTGTTGAAGATGCTTTCTTTTTTCTACTGTACAGTTTGGGCTTCTTTGTCAAAAATTATATGTTCATAAGTGTGCAGATTAATGTCATTGTCTTCTGTTTGATTGCATTGGTCCACATGTCGGTTTTTATGCCAGTACCAAGCTGTTTTTATTACTGTAGCTCTATAGTAGAGCTTGAAGTCAGGGATTGTGATGCCTCCAGAGGTTGTTTTATTGTACAAGGTACTTTTGGCTATCCTGGGATTTTGATGGGGTTTGCATTGAATCTGTAGATTGCTTTTGGTTGGATTGCCATTTGTACTATGTTAATACTACCATCCATGAGCATGGGAGACCTTTTCATTTTCTGATATCTTCAATTTTTTCCTTCAGGGACTTAAAGATCTTGTTATACAGGTCCTTCTCTTGCTTAGGTAGTGTTACCCTAAGGTATTATATATTATTTGTGGCTATTGTAAAGGGTGTTATTTCTCTGATTTTTTCAGCTCATTTTTCATTTGTATATAGGAGACCTACTGATTTTGTTGAGTTAATCTTGTATCCTGCCACATTACTGAAGGCGTTTATCAGCTTTAAGTGTTCCTTGGTCAAATTTTTGGGGTCACTTATGTATACTATCATGTCATCTACAAATAGTGAAAGTTTGATTTCTTCCCCTCCAACTTGTTCCATTCAGTATCCTGTGTCTTTTTGTAGGTGAATTAAGTCCATTGATATTAATGGATATTAATGACCAGTGATTGTTAATTCCTGTTAACTTTTGGTGGTAGTGTGTATGTATTTCTCTTCTTTGAGATTTACTGCTGTGGGGTTATCTATTGCCTGTGTTTTCGTAGGTGTATCTGACTTCCTTAGGTTGGAATTTTCCTTCTAGTGCTTTCTGTAGGGCTGGATTTGTGGATAGAAATTGTTTAAATCTGGTTTTGTCTTAGAATGTCTTGTTCACTCCGTCTATGATGATTGAAAGTTTTGCTGGGTATATTAGTCAAGGCTGGCATCCATGATCTCTTAGTGTCTGCATTACATCTTTTTAGGTCCTTCTGGCTTTCAGTTTCTCCATTGAGAAATCAGGTGTTATTCTGATGGGTTTGCCTTTATAGTCACTTGGCCTTTTTCCTTTGCTGCTCTTAATATTCTTTCTTTATGCTGTAGGTTTAGTTGTTTAATTATTATGTGCGAGGGAACTTTTTTGGGGGTCTAGTCTGTTTGGTGTTATATAAGCTTCTTGTATCTTCATAGTTATTTCATTCTTTGTGTTGGGAATGTTTTCTTCTATGATCTTGTTGAATATATTTTCTATGCCTTTGAGTTGGTATTCTCCTTCTTCTATTGCTATTATTCTTAGGTTTGGCCACTTCATGGTGTCCTATATTTCCTGGACATTTTGTGTTATGATATTTTGGCTTTGGTATTTTCTTTGACTGATGAATCTATTTCTTCTATTGTATCCTCTACACCAGAGATTCTGTCTTTCATCTCTTGTATTCTGTTGATTATGCTTGCACCTGTGTTTCTTGTTCATTTACTCAGATTTTCCAATTCCAGCATTTCCTCTGTTTGTGTCTTCTTCATTGTTTTTATTTCCCTTTTCAGGTCCTGAACTATTTCCCTCACATGTTTAATTGCTTTTTCATGGTTTTCTTTAAGGATTTATTGATTTATTCCAATTTTTATTTGTCTTTTCCTCTACTTCTTTATTGATTTCTTCCAATTTTTCTTTGTCTTTTTCTCAATTTCTTTATTGATTTCTTCCAGTTTTTTGTTTGTCTTTTCTTCAATTTCATTTTTTCTTGAAAGGCCTCTAGCATCTTCATGATGCTATTTTTTTAAATTTTTCTTTATTAAGAAATTTTCTACTCACTTTTCATGCCACCCACAGATCCCCCTTCCTCCCTTCTCCCACCTTCACAATCTCATGTGCATTTTGCAGACAGGGGGCTTCCTTTCCCTGTGGGTTGTGGGTTTTCCCTGGATCCCCTCCTTGGCCTGCTGCCAAACTAGGTAGCTGCCTTGAAAACCCACTTGGGCTTCTACTGTTCTATGTAGCAACTGTCAGTCTTGCATCTTCACTGTCATCATCATCAGATTTATTGACACAATAATTGGCATTTCTTAAAGGGGGAATTAGCTAAAAAAAAAAGAGATGGAGAGTGTTTTCCCATTTAAAAAAATGGGAATCACTGTTATGATGGAGGGCGTTAAGTCTCTGTATGATTACACAATGGATGGTTTAAAAATGGAACAATTAAATGAGAGAATAATTAACTTAGATGGGATTTACATAATGTCAATGATAAACAGCATCAGTTGGATCATTCTTGCTTTATCCCTAAAAAAGTTGGTTAATATGAGTGCCAAGACACAAATTTTAGAAAAATTTATTAAAACAGATCATAGAGATATTGAGACCCAGACAGAGGAATTTAAAGGAGAACCAATCCCAGCATTGCATTATAAGTTTAGAGAGGAACAGCCCAAGGTTTTCAAACAACAAACCTTAATTTATCCAGTTATCTTCCAAGAACTGCCAAATCGACAGGTATTCCCAAGGCTATGCAAGAGCTGAATCAACTCCTGGGAAAATGTTAGACTTGAGATTTAAGGAAGTGATAGTATCATACAGTATGTATTCACCTTTGTGAGGCAGATGTTAAATTCATTGTCAACTAGTAACAGAATTATCCCACAAGACTGGAGAGACTTTAAAAGCAGTATTGGAGCCTGGCCCTCAATTACAGTGGAGAACCTGATGAAAAGAAGAGGCTAAGACCATTGAACAATGAAGTAAGGCTAGAGGTATTGAAATCTCCCAAGACCAATTTCTTGTAGAGGGCAACTATGGTGATGTACAAAGACAGTTTCTATATGATGATCACACCCTGGCTCTATGAATGCTTGAGACAGAATTGAAGAAGTTAGAAAGAGAACTGAGTCATTTACTAAAGTTATACAAGGCCCAAATGAAACCTTCACTGTTTTATTTTTATTTATTTTTTTAACAAAGATTGACTTCAGTAGTAAATAGAATGATATCAAATTCATATGCTAGACAGATAATTGAATATCTGGCTTTTGAAAATGCTAATTTACAATGCAAAAGGGCCTTTTAAAGATAAGATCAATACCCATAGAGGTATGGATCTGAGATACAGTCAATATTGATCTCATAACAATGATGATGCTTGGATAGGAGAGGTGATTTCCAGAGACTTGAAAAATCAAAATGTCAGGTATTTTAATTGTAGTAAATCAGGTCACCTACAAAGGAATTGTAGGCAGGGCATTCCTAGAAACAGTGTTTTTTTTTTTCTAAGGATAATCCAAACAGAATGCTTCTCATTTCTGGAGTATGCAGAAGGTATGGTAAAGGATGACATTGCACCAGTGAATGTAGATCAACAAAGGACAGACAAGGTAACCCTTTACCATCAGGAAACACTTTGGGGTCCTCTTGAAGGCCCCCATATCAAATTTAGTTCAGTCATTTACTGTGACCATGGGGGAAATGTCTTCCCAGAGCAATTAAAGAACCTAATGCCTATTGTAAAAAAAAATACTGCTCTGGATGCTAGAACAGCTATTGAAGATAAAACAAAAATTTCAGGAGAAACTGTAAAGCAAATATTTTGGCAAACTTCCATAAATGATCAAAGACCAAAGTTAAAAATATGAATAAATGACATTGTCATTGAAGGTCTTATAGACAAAGGTGAGGATGTAATGATAATTGCACCAGAACCATGGCATCAAAATTGGCATCCTCAGGAGGTATATGTTCAGCTTTTAGGGATTGGAACATTATCTCAGGTAAAACAAAGCATGAGATGGTTCTAATGTATAGGGATAGAAGGACAGAGAGGAAAATTAAAGCTATGTGTGGCTAACAGCAATGAATTTATAGGCATGTGATTTGATAAGGAATGGAATACACAAATTAATATTTTTCCAATCTCAGAAACAAACTGTAAACTAACATATGTTTCTGGGAAAATATTAAAAGGTATTATAAACAATAGTCACCAACCATTCAGGTTGTACAAGAACAGGGCACAACAGCTCCTGATCTCTCAAAAGTACCAACAGTTCTACCTTCAAAATGTTGATGGACAAATCTGTATGGGTTGAGCAATGGCCCTTGACATCATAGCATTTACAGGCCTTGAAAGAGCTGGTACAGGAGCAGCTAAATGCTCAGCATATTGAAGAATCAACCAGACCTTTGAATTCTCCTGTACTTGTTATTAAAAAGAAATCTGGAAAAAGGAGAATGGTAACAGATCTAAGAGCTGTTAATATGGTGATTCAGCCAATGAGTTCTCTACTGCTTGGAATTCCTTTGCCTTCTCTATTACTTAAAGGATGGCCTCTTACAGTTGTTGATTTAAAAGACTGATTATTCACTATACATTTACAAGAAAAGAATAGAAAAAATTTACCTTCACGGTGTGTACTTATAATAATTCCCAGCCTGTTAAGAGATATCAATAGAAGGTTCTCCCACAGGGAATGTTAAATAGCCTGACTCCATGCAATACTTTGTACAACAGCCATTGGAAATGATATGTAAGCAGTTTCTTGAATTTATAATTTACCATTATATGGATGATATTTTTCTAGCTGGTTCAAATGTAGATACCTTAGAGAAAATGTTTGAAGGAGTAACGAAAAATTTTGCCTTGTTGGGGATTACAAATTACTCCTGAAAAAAATACAAAAGGAGATTCTATTAATTACCTAGGATATAAAATAGGCTTACAAAAATTCAACCCCCAAAAGGTACAAATAAGGAGAGATCAATTGTGGTCTCTTAATGACTTTTGAAACTTGCTGGGAGACATTATCTATCTACAGCCCACTATTGGAGTAACAAATCAAGAGCTGAGTAATTTGTTTCAAACCTTGAAAGGTGACAAGGACTTAAATAGTCCAAGAGAATTATCAGCTGAAGCTGAGAGAGCATTTGTTTTGGTGGAAAAGAAATTACAGGATGCACATGTGGATCTGAAATGTGGATGCACGTTTGGTTGCATTCTGGTCATTTTATCCCCTACACATTCCCCTACAGGGATTTTAATGCAGATGGAAGATATTATCTTAGAATGGATATTTTTACCACATAAACAGAGTAAAAAATATTAAAATTTACGTAGAAAAAGTTTCTGAGTTGATTCTAAAAGGAAAATTGAGACTTCATCAGTTAGCAGGAATAGACCCAGCACAAATTGTAGTACCTTTTACTAATGCTGAAATTGACTCATTATGGGCAGAAAATGAACATTGGCAAAGAGCCTGTAGTAATTTTTTGGAGAGATTAATAAAAAATATCTCCCAAAGCAATAAAATTCAGTTGATATAGAGAACTAACTAGATCCTTCCTCGCATTGTATGGGGAACACCAATTTCTGGAGCCCTTACATTTGGTACTGATGCAAACAAATCAGGAAAGGCAGGTTATAAATCAGGAAATTTGAATAAAGTGGCTTAAAGCCCTTATGACTCTGTTTGAAAGTCAGAATTATGTGCTATTCTCATGGTATTATTAGGTTTTCCAGAACCTTTTAATATAGTTACTGGTTCTCAATATGGAGAAAGAGTTGTTTTATATATTGAAACTGCTGAATTTATACCAGATGACACACAGAATTGACATTATTATTTATTCAGTTACAAGAAATAATCAGAAATAGAACCATCCCTTATATATAGCACATATTGTATCCCATATGGGTCTACCAGGCCCTCTAGCACAAGGTAATAATGAAATTGATCAACTATTGGTAGGAAATGTGATGGAGGCCTCAGAGTTTCATTAAAAAAATACCATGTCAAATGCAAAAGTTTGAAAAAAGATTTTTCCATCACTTGGCAACCAGCCAAGGAAATTATGAGAAAATGTCCTACTTGTTCTTTATATAACAAACTTCTTTGCCTTCAGGAAGTAACCCAAAGGGTACTCAAAGAAATGAATTCTGGCAGATGGATGTGTTTCATTTTGTAGAATTTGGAAAATTAACATATGTACACCATACCATAGATACATATTCAGCATTTTATTGGGCAACTGCTTTGACTGTCTGTTGTTAGCTGAGTTGGAAGAAGGTTATCCAAATATTCCAATAGTAGTGGGGAAAGTGTGCCCAATGAACGATCAAACATACTGTTTTTAGAAAAAGAATTGAATAGAAAAGCTATGATAACATGCAAGAAATTTGTTGCAGGAAAACTACTAATATTCAAGAGCCAATATCACCAAGACTCATTGAGCCTTGGCTTTATCCCCTTGAAGGTTATTCCAGGTATTAGCTTGTCATAATCAGCTGAAATCCTACTTCATATTTCTATGGCTCCCAGCATATTCCCAAGAGGTGGGCTGGGTGGTTTCTGGCTGTTCAGTGAGTTATAGATATTTGTCATTGTGTAGAGTGATTGGTTACAAGTTGTAATTGGTAATGGTCAGGAAAAAAAGCTGAAGAAAAGAGATTATATTCAGTGTTCGTGTTTTGAAAAGAAAAAAAGTGGATTATAGAAATGACAAAATAAAAGAGTAGATTATTGAATCTATTCTGAAAAGAAAAAGGGGGAAATAGATATGATAGAATAAAAAAATTGAGCTGGGCGGTGGTGGTGTACACCTTTAATCTCAGCACTCGAGAGACAGAGGCAGGCCGATCTCTGTGAGTTCGAGGCCAGCCTGAGCTACAGAGTGAGTTCCAGAAAAGGCACAAAGCTACACAGTGAAACCCTGTCTTGAAAAAAAACAACAAAAAAAGAATAAAAGAATTGATTATTGAATCTAATTTTAAACCAAAAAAGTAACTACTACTTTTAAATATTTTACATTGGCTTTGATTTTTTTATATTGATACAAAATTAAGATTATTTTTGTTATACTGTGTGTATGTTAGAGAAATGATAGGGTAAAAAGACAGATTACTAAATATACTTTTAAACCAAAAAGCAACAACTAGTTTTAAATATTTTCATTTATATTGATTTTTGTATATTGATACAAATTTGGGGTTATTTATATTAGAGCATACTGTACATGCATTTTTACTCTTGTTCAAGGTATTATACCTATACAGATCATTTAACAATGTAATACAAATTTCTAGTCCTTGAAAGTTATTATTTCAAACTATTTAGGGTAATAAGGAAAAGCAGGTTAGTAGTTAGTAACCTATTGCAATTAAACTTATAGTCACATTAGGTATGATTTCAAGGTCAAACAGATACATTTTATGTAGACAGGTGGTTTTCAAACACTTCAGAGATCTACAGAATATGACATTTAATATGTTTTAATAACATAGGTTCTTTTTTATGGCAATGAGACATGTCTGCTCCTGGCAGCACCAATCTACATCACAAAAGATGATGGACATTGAGGAAACTCCATATGGAATTTACTCTTTTTGTGGCAAAAGTCAGCCACTGAGGAAGAATGTGCCCTTGCCTCAACTGCTGACATATGCTGTCCAAACTGGACAAGCAGGATACAAAAGAAAGGACTGCACCTTGCCAAGACAAGGTAGGAAAGCCCTTCTGAATATCCTGCTTCACAAAAACGTCTGGCAGATATTCTAGGCCTGTAGGCCAAATATGGATGCCCCAAAGTTACAGAGGAACCTTGGGTGACTCTCCAGGCTGCCAGCTATTTCTATCATTTCTTAAATCTTTGGAAGTCTCTTGCTTGCATTTCCTGCTTATTCAGGTCATATTATTTACTTCTTATGTCTCTGATGGGGTTGAAGACTAGATAGTTATAGTTTTCCTTGTTAACAAATTCAGAAAAAAAACTCACTAAAGAGGTGTAAAGTGTATAGAGATGAGAGACATCAGGAGATAGTTTTGGGTTGGTAAAAAAAAAATCAGGATAGAAGGTGAATTAGGTACAAACCTTTGGACTCACCAAGATAGGATAGATAATAGATTGTTTTCTCTGAATTTGTCAAATGTTATTGAACTAGACATTGTTGATATAATTATTGTCTGTAAATATCTGTATATAGTTATTGTATTTATTATATATAGTTTTTCTTTTCTTTTTTTTTTGTTTTTTTTTTTTTTTTTTTTTTTTTTTTGTTTTTTATATATAGTTTTTCTATGTTAGTTATTTTATTTTAGACAAAAAGGGGGAAACATTGTTATAATTTGTTTGTGTTCTGACAAATAAAGCTTGCCTGAAGATCAGAGGGTAAAGTTAGCCACTAGTTAACCATAGAGATATGGAGGTCTGTATAAGCAGGAGACAGGAAGTAATGTGGCTGGGCAGAGAGAGGAAATGATAAGATGGTTTGGAGATAGGAGCTTGCCCCTTTTCTGTTGAGTAATTGGAGAGGTAAGAATGACTGTGGCTGCTCCTTTGCTTCTCTAATCTTTCAGCTTTTGCCCTGATCTCTGACTCTGGGTTATTATTATTAAGACTAATTAGGATCACACTACAGTGATGAGTACATCAAAGGAGACTCATTTCTTGGTGGAAGTATCTGGAAAAAAGAGGGCTGAGTTGCAGGTCCAATAGTATTCTCTAAAGGGAGGACTTCCTTTCTCCATTTCCCCCAAGGATTTCCATGAATCTCTAGCCATTCAGCCACAATGTGTAAAATATGGGAAAGCTTTTCTATCCTGACCACCTGGTCCCAAATAAACACACAGAAGCTTATATTAATTACAAAATACTTGGCCAGTATCTCAGGTTTATTATTAACTAGCTCCTACTTTTAATTAACCCATTTCTATTTATCTATGTATTGTCACATAGTCTGTGGCTTTACTGGTCCTCTAGCATCTTGTTTCATGAGCTACTGGCTCTGAACTCTGCCCTCCTTCATCCTAGTCCCCAGTTGGATTGTCCTGCCTTGCTATTGAACAAACAGCTTTATTATTAACCAATGGGTGTAATACAGAGTCACAGTATACAGAATCATCATCCCACAGCAACAATGCCCTGAGGATACAAAGGAGATGAGAAATACACCATTTCCCTTATGGGAGGCCTGTGCGCCCAGGGTGATGTTGACACCCAGTGGAGGCTGGTCATACTGGAACACCCAGCAGCTAAAGATGCTTTCATCTGATTTGGCATCTTCTTGCAATGTGGATTTTAGAGAGTATGTCCCATCAGAGTTTCTGGTGGCTTGAGGAAGCTCAGGAGTCAGGATCTTGTTGTTATTCTTAGTCCAGGTGAGTTGCAAGTTTTGGGGATAGAAGCGGTTTACATGGCAAGTCAGGTTCACTCTTTGATGAACATGATCACGAATCATGGTGATCTTCAGTGTGGGGATAACTAGACAGGAACAATAATTGAACAGAGGTGAAATCTTGGTACTGTCTTATTTCCCTGTTCCAATGTCTCTCAGTCATTTTGTTAAGATTCAACTGAGTGGTTGATTGGCATGATCCCAAAAATTCCAAGATGACCTTGAACTCACTATGTAGCTAGGAATGACCTTGAGTTCCTGATCCGTCTGCCTTCGCTAAACCACCCCTTCAGCCTCACTTTTCTTTTTATATTCCAGCCAGTCAAATTTGTACTGCCTATATACTCATGGGTTTGGGACACTGGAGCATGCTTGACCTACCAGGGCCATGCCCTTAAAGAAACCTCACTATCATTCCCTCAGAAACTACAAGCTGTCCGGAGGTCACAGCTAGAGGGCAGGGGTCCACGAGGACCTCCATTTCCTGCTGGAATCTCAAGTGGCTTGATCTTGTGCAATTCTTGTATAGGTGTTGTGAGTTCCCAAGTAAAGAGAGTTCACAAGTTCACTCTCTTTTTAAATAAACAACTTTGTATATGTTTCATGTAAGACAAATAGGGACAAGTATAAATATTCATGAAATGTAGCTGGAAACACATGGGTGTCTAATCTGGTCAGAGTTAAATATTCCATATCATGACATATAATTATAGGAATTATTAAAATGAATTGCCCCACAAGAACAGGAAACTTATAATTAAAACACCTACAACAGTGTCTGGCACACAGTAACTATTCATTGTTTATTGAGTGAATAATATTTTACACAATGTTGGAGATTTCCCAGAACACAGGATTTTATACAGAGAAGACAAGCACTCCACCACGGAAGTACATCCTCAGCGCCATTTTTCACTTATTATATTTGATTTCACTAAGTTTTCCAGGCCAGTCTTGAACTCAGTCTTAACGCTTACAAGACTGGAACTTGTTATATCCCTGTCTGTTCCCCCAAGGAGCTGCCATTACATGTTATATATCACAAGCTCCAGCTAATAATAAATATTTAGAAATTTTATACATAAGCAATGATATAAATAGGACAAATATGTTTAGAGTGGTATGATAGGTCTATATAATAGCAAGACAAACATTTGTAAACAACTAACAGTTTGTTAGGCATGGTTCTTGTTGTTCTAGATGAACAGCTAGTTTAATCTTCAGAGGAAGCTAACAAAGTAAGAGTTGGTTTTATTCCTAATTTTAGGGTAACTTGAGCACAGAATATTTAAGACACGCGGCCAATATTCTGTAGCCTATGAAATGATACAGTTAAGATCAAAGCCCAGCTGTCTAGCACCTGGAACGTGTACTTTTAATCCATATTCATGTGTTCAAGGCTGGCAGTGATCAATTTCTATGCCCCATTTGTAAAATGGGGCATTCTGCAAAACCTCCATGCTACCAGTGTTTCCCCACCACTTATATCAGTGATCACTCACCTAGGAGCACTTGAGAAAGATTGATGGTCATTTTTAGGGGCCCATTGAGGTCCCCATGGTTGACTTCACATGTGATCTGAGAAAAGATATCTTGCTTGGCCAATGCCACCCATGCCTTGCTTGTGACAGAGTAAATGTCTTTGCTGATAGGCAGCCGCTGTGGGGCTGAAGCTGGAAGTTCATTGTTGTCCTTTAACCAGTTAACACTGAGGTTCCGAGAGCTGAAAGGGCCAGCGGTGCAGTTAAAAGGCACTGAATTTGAAGTGGCTGTCCTCTGTTCTGGACCCTTCAAAGAGATGAAAGGCTTCCCAGCTTAAAATAAAAACATGCAAACAAATAAAAACAAGTTGTGAATATCTTCTCAGTTTTGGAGGAACCAATATACAACTCTATGTGAACCCTACCAAGATCTGTCCTGTGAGTAATGAAAATTGTCCTTTCTCCTGAGGTCACTCTTTCAGAGATATAGAGCAATGGCTCACTCAAGTCAAAATGCATTCTCCTGTCCCTATGCTCAAGGGAGAAGATACTACCCATGATATCTGACTTTGAGGAGAATGCAAATGTGCCATAGTGAGCAAACAGCAAATAAAATATGACTAGTGTGGGCGAATGAATGTCCTCAGGAAACTCAACATGTGTAGAGATAGAAAAATGAGTAATCATTCTAAAAGCCTGGTCACAAAACACATTTTGAGATAAAACAAAGAATCTGTGTATAGTCATGGTGCATGAAGTTAATCCCTGCACCCAGGAAGCAGAGGAAGGCAGATCTCTGTGAGTTCATGGCCAACCTGGTCTACAGAGAGAGTTCCAGGACAGCCAGGACTGTTACACAGGAAAACCCCTGCCTCAAACAAACCAACAAAAGAAAACAAAAGTAGTACAACTGAGGAATGAATAAAAATCATCTATGGAAGGGGACACAGTAATGTCATGTGGGCCTGAGGAGAGAGAGTGCATATGCTTGGTTGACCATATGACCCAGTTGTACAGCACTTTGGCTGCCTCAGGCAGCAAGACTTTAGGAGGCTTAAGAAAACAGGTCTACTACAAGACACAAAATTGCTTTCTACATGTGCAGACCTAATTCTACAGATTGCACTGTCTTTTCATGGTGGGTTTTAACAGTGAAGAGATAATGAAAATTTGAGCTACAGACACATACATACATACACACATACACACACACACACACACACACACACACACACTACATGGGCACACTATTCAGCTTTGAAGAAAAATGTATTCACAAAATTAAAAGGATAGTGAATGGACTAAGTGTATAATCTAAGTGAAATAAAAAATCTCAGATTAAAAAAAAACCTGCATATCCCCTCTCATATTTGGAATCTAAAAACAATATATACATATATGTAAACAAAGTAGAAAAGAAAACAAGAATGACTAAATATAAGGAAGAGGAAGGACTGAATGCAGGTGATGGATATGAGGTATGAAATAGGATATGAAGTTAAATGTTTTGTTACACCTCTGTCATGGATTTTTATATTTTGATGGTAGATAAGTGTATAAAATATATTCAGCAGTGGAAGTTTAAAGTCCAATGAAGTTGTACAACTTCCATTCCAAATGGGTAGTCTAACTATAGAAAAGTTCATTGAGCTGTCCTGATGTTGGGTCTGGTTAACTTTAGTGTGTAGCTGTTTTGTAAGATTTCTATAATTTAGTTTACTTACAATTTTTAGATATGAAAGAAGAAATAAATAAAAAAGTACAAAGAATCAAGAAATCTGAGAGGTAGTGCTCTGAGAAGATAAAGATTGACAGACTCCTAGCCCAATGGACTGAAAGAAGGGAGACAACTCAACAGAACCAGATATGAATGGGAAAACATTATAATAGACACCAATGAGATTTAGAAGATCATAAAGGAATACCTTCAAATTCTATACACCATTATGTAAGAAAATAAATAAATTTCTAGATTCTCCCAAACCATTAACCATAAACCAAGAAAAGATAAACAACTAGGCTAGACTCACAACAAATAAGGAGATGGAAACAGCAAAAACAATACATATACAAATAAAAAACTGACCAAAACAAAACAATCCAGGCCAAGACAGAATCACAGCAGAATTGCACCAGACTGTCAAAGATCTACCACAACACTTCCTCAATTATTATTAAAATAGAAACAGAAGTAACACTTCTAATATCTTTCTACAAAGCCAGTGTTATTCTATATACAAACCAGGAAAAGATGTAACAATAAAGAAAACTACAGGCCAGTTTCGACAGTGAACATAGATGCAAAAATCCTCAACAAATAATTGCAAACTGAATATGGGTATGCATTTAAAAAAAACCATCTACTACTATTAAGTTGACTTTCTCCTGGAGATGCAAGGATTGATAAGTAACTCAGTTTATTTAATAGATCATATGGATGTCAAGACACAAATCATATGCTCATCTCTACAAATGCCAAAAAGTTCTTTGACAAAAAATTCACTACGTGTTCATAAGTTGTAGAAGGACATCAGCAGACTCACATCAACAAAAATAAAGGCCCCATGTGACAAACCCACAGCCAACATCATCTTAAATGGAGAAGAACGTGAATCATCTTAAATGGAGAAGAACGTGAAGCCATCCTGTTACAATCAGGAGTGACAAGGCTGGTCACTCTCCCCACTCTTGCAATAGTGTGCTTGGGGCACTAGCAGGAGTAATAAAGAGGGGGCACAAATAGAGTGGGGCTCGAGTAAGGAAAGCAGTTGGACTATCCCTATTTGCAGAAGATATGTAATGATGAAGTCTTTATATGACTGATAGGAAGGTAAGTTGAATTTTGTCAAAGGCCTTTTATGCACATACTGGAATGAGCATACAAGTTTTGTCTTGAAGTCCAATTATATCATTTATTACATTTGTACATAACAGATCCCTAAGTTCCATCAGTAACGTTCTAGACATTTTCAGCAATTTCAACAAAAAGACATAATACAAAATCAACTTACAAAAATGTATATATGCCTTTCTATATACCCATAACAACAAAGAAATCTGCCTCTCCAACTCTGATTTTCATATTGTCTTGCTTTCAGCCCAGCTCTGGGACAGGCACCATGTAAACTTGGAGTAATCACTGCAGAAACTCAACTGTGCCCAGTGTTCAGATGCCATGCAGGAGCCAAGGAAGGGAAGCCTTGGCATAGATGAAACAAATTAAAAAGGGAACTGTTTACCTGGGGTCACACAGTGAGGCATTGGCCCCATTGACCCTGCAGTATGACTCTGGTCCATTCAACTGCAAAGTTCACACATAAGCTCCAAGAGCTGGGGAGGGGACATGCAGAGAGGGACATACATGATAAAGTCACAGGCCTGGACTCTCAGACATCACTGATGTTTAAGTACTTGATTGTGAGAGGTGAATGGCATAGATAGATGAGACTTTTCCAGAAAAGTAAACACCTTCCAACAGGATTTGAGAAGTGTTCTGTAACAAACCTGTACAGTCTGTATTCTCAGGTGACAAAGAAGAGAAACACAGAAACGCCACAGTTAGTTTGTGATGTGACAGCTGCCTTGTAAGCCTAGTGCTCTGACTGTCACTCATGTCTTCCTCTCTCTGCTGTCTTCCAGCTCCCAAGTGTGAGACAGGAGGCAGTGGGAACGCTGCTGTGCAGGAAGTGCCATGTGGGTGATGTTCGGTTAGTGCTCTGTAGGTGACACTCTGTAGTGAGTGCTCTGAGGGCACCAACCACACAGAACAGGTGTGGAGTAGATGTGCACAGGAGTCAGGGTTCTGAGGAAAGGGATCTGGGAAAGCTGTGAAGGTGCAGCTCCAAAGATGTGCTAGAACCAAATAGAAGGAGCCTCAGTGTAAGAGAGGAAACCACCCCAGTAGACCTGTGCTGTCTGGAACTGTCAATGTGATGCTGCCATGGGTTCATCCTTCAGTGGGGGTCAAATATACTAAATGCAGGTGCGGGAGGAAAATAAGACAGAAAAGAGAAACTTTAGTATGAATTAGCAGGTCAAATTTATGTAAGAATACATACATACACATACATATATACATACATACATACATATATGACAATAATGATGAAATTGTGAAGTTGAAATGGAATGCACGACATGGGAGGAGTTGGGAGTATAGTATGGAAAGAAAATGATGTAAACACTAGTCATGTATACAATTCTCACAATAGTGTTATAATAGAAAAACTTAATAAATATGATGCAACTTGGGAGACATAAGCCCACCCTGCACTGATTGGGAACCGGTAAGGCCCCATCTCCAGATTGGGCAGACCAGATCCCTATCCCCTATGCTCCAGGGGGCATATCCTCTGCCCCTCCCCCAAGCCATTGGAGTACCTGGGACTGGCCAGCTGCCCCTTTCTCTGCCTCCTCACCAAGAAAACTGCCCACTGTGACACCAGTGAAAACCGGAGACATAAGCACACCCTGCACCCATGGGGAACAGATTGAACCAAGAGCTCCCATTAGACCTAGATTATCAACTGGACCAAAAGAGGCTCCCTCAGACACAGACAGCACTTTTATGGATTGGGGGTAGAGATGGGTAGACGCCAGTGCAAAAATATAGTCAAACACATAAAGACCAATATGGCACCACTAGAACCTAGTGGAGCTACATCAGAAAGATCTGAACATCCCAAAGCAGAAGAAGCAGAAGAAATAGATCTTTAAAATGACTTGAAGAAGACGATAGAGGCTTTTAAAGAAGAAATAAAAACTACCCTTAAAGAATTCAAAGACAAACAAAAAATTCAAAGAAATCAATAAATCCCTTAAAGAAAGTCAAGAAAAAGCAACTAAAGAGATGAATGAAAAAGTCCAAGATTTGAAAACTGAAATAGAGGCAATAAAGAAGACACAAACTGAGGGAAGGCTAGAAATGGAAAATCTGAGTAAATTAACAGGAACTACAGATGCAAGCATAACCAACAGAATGCAAGTGATGGAAGAGAGGAAATAGATTCATCAGTCAAAGAAAACACTAAAGCCAAAAAATTCATAACATAAGACATTCAGGAAATTTGGGACACCATGAAAAAACAAAACCTAAGAATAATAGGGATAGAAGAAGGAGAAGAATACCAACTCAAAGGCACAGAAAATATATTCAACAATATCATAGAAGAAAACTTTCCTAATTTAAAGAAGAAAATGCCTATGAAGGTATAAGAAGCTTACAGAAACCAAATAGACTGGATAAAAAATAAGACCCCTCACCACATAATAATCAAATCATTAAACATACAGAATAAAGAAAAAATATTAAGAGCTGCATAGGAAAAAGGCCAAGTAATATATAAAGGCAGACCCATCAGAATAACACCAGATTTCTCAGTGGAGACTCTGAAAGCCAGAAGGTCCTGGACAGATATTATGCAGACACTAAGAGACCATGGATGCCACCCCATACTATTATATCCAGCAAAACTCTCAATCACCATAGATGGAATAAACAAAATATTCCTTGATAAAACCAGATTTAAACAATACCTGTCCACAAATCCAGACCTACAGAAAGCACTAGAAGGAAAAAGTCAACCTAAGGAAGTTAGATACAACCATGAAAATCGGGCAGTAGATAACCCCACACCAACAAATACCAAAGAAGTATTATGTTCTTCCAACACTACCAACAAAAAATAATAGGAATTAACAATCACTGGTCATTAATAGCCATTAATATCAATTCGCCTAGAAAAAGACACAGGCTGACAGAATGGATATGAAAACAGATCCATCCTTCTGCTGCATACAAGAAACACACCTCAACTTTAAAGACAAACACTACCTCAGAGAAAAAGGCTGGGAAAAGACTTTCCAATAAAATGGACTTAAGAAGCAAGCTGGTGTAGCTATCCTAATATCTAATGAAATAGACTTCAAACTAAAATCACTTGAAAGAGATCACGAAGAACATTACATATTTATCACAGGGAAAATCCACCAAGATGAAGTCTCAAGTCTGAACATTTATGCCCCAAATACAAGGGCACCCACATTTGTAAAAGAAACATTACTAAAACTTAAATCGCATATCAAGCCCCACACACTAGTAGTGGGGGATTTTAACACCCCACTCTCACTACTGGATAGATCTGCCAGACTGAAACTTAATAGAGAAATAAGGGATCTAACAGAAGTTATGACTCAAATTCACTTAATAGATATCACCCTAACAAAAAAGAATATACTTTCTTCTCAGCACCTCATGGAACCTTCTCTAAAACTAACCACATGCTGGGTCACAAAGCAAATTCCAACAGATAAAAAAAAATTGGAATAATCTCCTGTATTTTATCAGACCACCATAGCTTAAAGTTAGATTTCAACAACAACAAAGTTTACAGAAATCTAAAATCTCATGGAAACTGAACAATGCCCAAATGAATCACCAATGGGTCAAGGAAGAAATAAAGAAAGAAATTAAAGGCTTCTTAGAATTCAATGAAAACGAAAGTACAACATACCTAAACTTACGTGACATTATGAAAGCAGTGCTAAGAGGAAAATTTGTAGCACTAAATGTCCACATAAAGAAGTTGGGGAAATCTCACACTAGTGACTTAACAGCACACCTGAAAGCTCTAGAACAAGAAGAAGCAAAGTCACCCAGGAGGAATCGACAACAGGAAATAATCAAATTGAGGGCTGAAATCAATGAAATAGAAACAAAGAGAACAATACAAAAGATCAATAAAACAAAGAGTTGGTTCTTTGAGAAAATCAATAAGATAGACAAGCCCTTTTCCAAATTAACCAAAAGGCAGACAGAGCATCCAAATTAGCAAAATCAGAAATGAAAAGGGAGACATAACAGCAGACAATGAGGAAATCCAGAGAGTCATCAAGTCATACTTTAAAAACCTTTACTCCACAAAATTGGAAAATCTGAAACAAATGGACAATTTTTTAGATAAGTACCACATATCAAAGTTAAATCAAGACCAGATAAACTATTTAAACAGGCCAATAACCCCTAAGGAAATAGAAACAATAATTAAAAGTCCAAAAAAAGTCCAAGACCAGATAGATGGTTTCAGCACAGAATTATACCAGAATTTCAAAGAGGAGCTAACTCCAATACTCTTCAAATTGTTCCACACAATAGAAACAGAAGGAACATTGTCAAACTCTTTTTATGAGGCTACAATTACTCTGAAACCCAAACCACACAAAGATGCAACAAAGAAAGAGAACTACAGACCAATCTCCCTCATGAACACTGATGCAAAAATACTCAATAAAATATTGTTAAACCAAATCTAAGACACATAAAAAAATTACCCACTATGATCAAGTAGGCTTCATCCCAGGGATGCAAGGATGGTTCAACATATGAAAATCTGTCAATGTAATACACCATATAAGCAAACTGAAAGAAAAAAACCACATGATCATCTCATTAGAAGCTGAAAAAGCCTTTGACAAAATTGAATGCCTCTTCATGATAAAGGTCCTAGAGAGATGAGGAATACAAGGAACATTCCTAAACATAATAAAGGCAATTACAAGAAGCCGACAGCCAACATGAAATTAAACGGAGAGGAACTCAAAGTGATTCCACTGAAATAAGGAACAAGACAAGGCTGTCCACTCTCCCCATATTTATTCAATATAGTACTAGAAGTTCTAGCTAGAGCAATAAGACAACAAAAGTAGATCAAAGGGATAGAAATTGGAAAGAAAGAAGTCTAACTATTTGCAGATGATATGATACTGTACATAAGTGACTCTAAAAACTACCAGGGAACTCCTACAGCTGAAAACCCTTTCATTAATGTGGCAGGATACAAGATTAACTCAAAAAAAAAATCAGTAGCCCTCCTATATAAAAATGATAAAAGGGCTGAGAAAGAAATTAGATAAACATCATCCTTTACAATAGCCATAAGTAATATAAAATACATTGGGGTAACTCTAACTAAGCAAGCAAAGGACCTGTATGACAAGAACTTTAAGTCTCTGAAGAAAGAAATTGAAGAAGATATCAGTAAATGGAAAGTTCTCTCATGCTCATTGATAGGTAGGATTAACATAGTAAAAATGGCAATCTTACCAAAAACAATCTACAGATTCAATGCAATCCCCATCAAAAGCCCAACAAAAATTTTCACAGATCTGGAAAGAACAATACGCAACTTCATATGTAAAAACAAAACAAAACAAAACAAAAAAAACCCTGGATAGCTAAAAGAATCTTGTACAATAAAACAATCTCTGGAGGCATCATGATCCCTGACTTCAAGCTCTACTGTAGAGCTACAGTAATAAAAACAGCTTGATACTGGCATAAAAACCATCATGTGGACCAATGG
>NC_051066.1:105577707-105592423 GCF_004664715.2 Peromyscus leucopus | reverse complement strand
GAGGAACAGTAAGTGAACAGAGTGAAATCTTGGTACTGTCTTATTTCCCTGTCCCAAGGTCTCTCAATCATTTTGATAAAATTTGATTGAGTGGTTTATTGACAGGGTCCCAAAAATTCCAAGAAGACCTTGAACTCACAATGTAGCCAGGGATGACCTTGAGTTCCTGATCCTTCTGCCTCCACTAAGCCATCCCTTCAGCCCCTCATTTCTTTTCTTATAATCCAGCCAGTCAAATTTGAGCTGCCTATATATTCATGGGTTTGGGACAGTGGAGCATGCTTGACCTACCAGGACACACACATAAAGAAACCTCACTATCATTCCCTCAGAAACTACAAGCTGTCAGGAGGTCCAGACCTAGAGGGCAGGGGTCCATGAGGACCTCCATTTCATGCTAAAATGTCAAGTGGCCTGATCTTGTGCAATTTTTGTACAGGTGCTGTGAGTTTCCAAGTGAAGACAGTTCCCAAGTGAAGAGAGTTCACAAATTCACTCTCTTTTTAAATAAACAATTTTGTATATATTTCATGTAAGACAAATAGGGACAAGAATAAATATTCATGAAATGTAGCTGGAAACACATGGGTATCTAATCTGGTCAGAGTTAAATATTTCATATCATGATATCATGCCATATAATTATAGGATTTATTAAAATGAATTGCATTACAAGAACAGGGACTCGATAATCACAACACCTACAACAGTGCCTGGCACACAGTAGCTGTTCATTGTTTATTGAGTGAATAATATTTTACACAGTGCCGGAGATTTCCCAGAACTCAGGATTTTATACACAGAAGACAAGCACTCCACCTCTGAAATCATCCTCAGTTCTGTTTTTCACTTATTTTGTTTCATTTCACTAATTGTCCAGGCTGGCCTTGAACTCAGTCTTAACCCTTACAGGACTGGAACTTTTTATATCCCTGCCTGTTCCCAAAGGAGCTGAGATTACATATCTTATGCCACAAGCTTCAGATAATAATAAATACTTAGAAACTTTTAAACATTAGCAATGATATAAATAGGACAAATATGTTTAGAGAGGTATGCTAAGTCCATACAATAGCAAGTCAAACATTCGTAAACAACTTACAGTGTTTTAGGCATGCTTCTTGGTGTTCTAGAAGAACAATGGGATTAATGGTGAGAGGAAACTTAAAAAATAGGTGCTGGTTTTATTCCATTTTTAGGGAAACTGGAGCACAGAATATTTAAGACACATGGCCAATATTTGTAGCCTATGAAATGATACAACTAAGATCAAAGTCCAGCTGATCAGCCCGTTGAAACTGTACTTTTAATCCATATTCTTGTGTTCAAGGCTGGTAGTGATCAATTTCTATTCCCCATTTGTAAAATGAGGTGTTTGGCAAAAACTCATCATCCCAGTGTGGCCCCACCAAATATCAGTGATCACTTACCTAGGAGCACTTGAGAAAGATTGATGGTCATTTTTAGGGGCTCATCGAGGTCCCCATGGGTGACTTCACAAGTGATCTGAGAAAAGATATCTTGTTTGGCCAATGCCACCCATGCCTTGCTTGTGACATAGTAAACGTCTCTGCTGATAGGCAGCCACTGTGGGGCTGAAGCTGGATGTCTATTATTGTTCTTAAACCAGTTAACACTGAGGTTCCTGGAGCTGAAAGGGCCAGCGGTGCAGGTAAAAGTCACGGAATTTGAAGTGACTGTCCTCTGATCTGGGTTCTTCAAAGAGATGAAAGGCTTCCCAGCTAAAAAAACAAAAACAAACAAACAAATAAAAACCAGTTGTGAGTACCTTGTCAGTGTGGGAGGAACCAGTATAGAACACTATGTGAACCCTACCAAGGCCTGTCCCATGAGTAATGAAAATTGTCCTTTCTCCTGAGGTCACTCTTTCAGAGCTATAGAGCAATGGCTCACTCAAGTCAAAATGCAGTCCCCTGTCCCAAGCTCGAGGGAGAATATACTACCCATGATACCTGACTTTGAGGAGAATGCAAATGGCAATAATGAACAAATAGCAAATAAAATATGACTACTATGGAGGAATGAATGTCCTCAGGAAACTCAACATGTGAAGAGATAGAAAAATGAGAAATCATTCTAAAAGCATGGTCACAAAACACATTTTGAGATTAAAACAAAAAAATCTGTGTATAGTCATGGTGCATGAAGTTAATTCCTGCACCCAGAAAGCAGGCAGATCTCTGTGAGTTCATGGCCAACCTAGTCTATAGAGAGAGTTCAGACAGCAAGACTGTTACACAGAGAAACCTTGTCTCAAACAAACCAACAAAAAAAACAAAAATAGGACAATTGAGGAATGAATAAAATCCATCTATGGAAGAGGACACAGTAATGATCATATGGGCCTGAGGAGAGAGTGTGCACATGCTTGGGCACAAGCAAAGAAATCAACCATATGACCCAGCTGTACAGCTCTTTGGCTGCCTCAGGCAGTAAGACTTTAGGAGGCTTAAGAAACAGGTCTACTACAAGACTCCAACATTGCTTTCTACATGTGCAGACCTAATTCATTAGCTTTCACAGTCTTTTCATGGTGGGTTTCAACAGTGAATAGATAATGCAAATTTGAGGTACAGACAACTACACACACACACACACACACACACACACACACACACACACACTACATGAGCACACTATTCAGCTTTGAAGAAAAATGTATTCACGAAATTAAAAGAATAATGAATGGACTTCTCATGTATAATCTTAAGTGAGATCACAAATCTCAGATAAAAAAACCCGTATATCCCCTCTCATATTCGGAATCTAAAAACAATATATACATATATGTAAACAAAGTAGAAAAGAAAACAAGAATGACAAAATATAAGGAAGAGGAAGGACTGAATGCAGGTGATGGATATGAGGTATGAAATAGGATATGAAGTTAAATGTTTTGTTACACCTCTGTCATGGATTTTTATATTTTGATGGTAGATAAGTGTATAAAATATATTCATTAATGAAAGTTTAAAGTCCACTGAAGTTGTACAACTTCCATTCCAAATGGGTAGTCTAACTATAGAAAAGTTCATTGAGCTGTCCTGATGTTGGGTCTGGTTAACTTTAGTGTGTAGCTGTCTTGTAAGATTTTTATAATTTAGTTCACTTAAAATTTTAGATATGAAAGAAGAAATAAATAAAATAGTACAAAGAATCAGGACATCTGAGAGGTAGTGCTCTGAGAAGATAAAGATTGACAGACTCCTAGCCCAATGGACTGAAAGGAGATAACTCAACAGAACCAGATATGAATGGGAAAACATTATAATAGACACCAATGAGATTTAGAAGGTCATAAAGGAATACCTTCAAAATCTATACACCATTATGTAAGAAAATAAATAAACAAATTTCTAGATTCTCCCAAACCATCAACCATAAACCAAGAAAAGATAAACAACTAAACTAGACTCATAACAAATAAGGAGATGGAAACAGCAATAACAATACATATACAAATAAAAAACTGACCAAAACAAAACAATCCAGGTCAAGACAGAATCACAGCAGAATTGCACCAGACTGTCAAAGATCTACCACAACACTTCCTCAATTATTGTTAAAATAGAAACAGAAGTAACACTTCTAATATCTTTCTACAAAGCCACTGTTACTCTATATACAAACCAGGCAAAGATATAACAATAAAGAAAACTACAGGCCAATTTCCACAGTGAACATAGGTGCAAAAATCCTCAACAAAATAATTGCAAACTGAATATGGGTATGCATTTAAAAAAAACCATCCACTACTATTAAGTTGACTTTCTCCTGGAGATGCAAGGATTGATAAGTAACTCAGTTCATTTAATAAATCATATGGACATCAACACAAAAATCATATGCTCAATTCTATAGATGTCTAAAAGTTCTTTGACAAAAATTCACTATGTGTTCATAATATAAGTTGTAGAAGGACATCAGCAGACTCACATCAACAAAAATAAAGGCCCCATGTGACAAACCCACAGCCAACATCATCTTAAATGGAGAAGAACGTGAAGCCATCCTGTTACAATCAGGAGTGACAAGGCTGGTCACTCTCCCCACTCTTGCAATAGTGTGCTTGGGGCACTAGCGAGAGTAATGAAGAGGGGGCACAAATAAGTGGGGCTCGAGTCAGGAAAGCAGTTGAACTATCCCTATTTGCAGAAGATATGTAATGATGAAGTCTTCTATGACTGATACGAAGGTATGTTGAATTTTATCAAAGGCCTTTTATGCACATATTGGAATGAGCATACAAGTTTTCTCTTGAAGTCCATTTATATCATTTATTACATTTGTACATAACAGATCCAAGTTCCATCAGGAACCTTCTAGAAATTGTCAGCAATTTCAACAAAGTGACATAATACAAAATCAACTTACAAAAATCTATATATGCCTTTCTATATACCCATAACAACAAAGAAAGCTGCCTCTACTGTCTCTGATTTTCATATTGTCTTGCTTTCAGCCCAGCTCTGGGACAGGCACCATGTAAACTTGGAGTAATCACTGCAGAAGCTCAACTGTGTCCCAGTGTTCAGATGCCACCCAGGAGCCAAGGAAGGGAAGCCTTGCATCTCTCATTGATCCATGAAACAAATTAAAAAGGGAACTGTTTGCCGGGGGAGACACAGAGAGGCATTGGCCACACTGATCCTGCAGTAGGACACTGGTCCATTCAACTGCAAAGTTCACACATAAGCTCCAAGAGCTGGGGAGGGGACATGCAGAGAGGGACATACTTGATAAAGTCACAGGCCTGGACTCTCAGACATCACTGAAGTTTAAGTACTTGATTGAGGGAGCTGAATGGCATAGACAGATGAGACATTTCCAGAAAAGTAAACACCTTCCAACAGGATTTGAGAAGTGTTCTGTGACAAACCTAAGGTCTGTGTTCTCAGGTGACAAAGAAGAGAAACACAGAAATGCCACAGTTCGTTTGTGATGTGACAGCTGCCTTGTAAGCCTAGTGCTCTGTCTGTCACTCATGTCTTCCTCTGTCTGCTGCCTTCCAGCTCCCAAGTGTGAGACAGGAGGCAGTGGGAACACTGCTGTGCAGGAAGTGCTCTGTGGGTGATGTTCGGTTAGTGCTCTGTAGGTGACACTCTGTAGTGAGTGCTCTGAGGGCACCAACCACACAGAACAGGTGTGGAGTAGATGTGCACAGGAGTCAGGGCTCTGAGGAAAGGGATCTGGGAAAGCTGTGAAGGTGCAGCTCCAAAGATGTGCTAGAACCAAGTAGAAGGAGCCTCAGTGTAAGAGAGGAAACGACCCCAGTAGACCTGTGCTGTCTGGAACTGTCAATGTGATGCCGCCATGGGTTCATCCTTCAGTGGGGGTCAGATATACTAAATGCAGGTGCAGGAGGAAAATAAGACAGAAAAGAAAAACCTAGTATGAATTATTAGCAGGTCATAGTTATGTAAGTATACACACATACATATATGACAATAATAAAGAGATTGTGAAGTTGAGAGGGAATGGGGGACATGGAGGAATTGGGGGGAAAGTGTGGAGTGGAATTGATGTAAACACTAGTCGTGTATACAATTCTCACAACAGTATTATAATAGAAAACTTTAATAAAAATGATGCAACTTGCTTCCCATGAAAAAGCATTACTTTGGAGTTTGTACAAATCTTTACATCCCATTGGGTGAATATTATTCTCATTTCTAGTGGGCAATGAAAATAGGATCCCAAAATTAGAAGGCTTGTGGGATCATTACCTTTGAGAATTCTTAGAGCAACCAGAAAAGGGCTGGTTCTGCACAGGGCTGGACAGAAATCAAGGTGAAGCCTGCTGTGAGAACGGCTGTTGGGTTGCCTGGCACCTCCACTCTTTCTCAGGTAGCCACCTGCCCTGCTGTACACTGCAGGGATCCCACCCGCTGCCTCACCCCTGGCTTGCCCATGCCCGACTATTATTCTGTCTCTCTGTGACTGTGCACCTGCACCAACACCTCTGCTCAGAACAGTGGTTCCTTCTCCCAAGAGTGTGAAGCACATCTGGATCAAAGAAACAAGGAAGCTCTGGCTTGTAACGTCACAGTGCCCCCTTGTGGTATGTGCTTGTAACGTCACAGTGCCTTGTGGTTGTGCTTGTAACGTCACAGTGCCCCCTTGTGGAGAAATAGTATGATCTGAAGAGTGAATGGGAAATAGAAGAAATTACCACTCAGGAGAGTGTGTGCATAGAAAAAAGTAAAAGGAGCAGAGAGAAGGGAGTGACAGAGGGATTTTACCCACTTTGTGTGATCTTTTTCCTAGCTAAGGGAGTCAATAATTCTGGAGCTCTTCAAAGTTGCTTCCAGAAACATCCAGGTGAATTCACTGTGTGATTAATTATGTTCCTGGAAATTATTTGGACCCGGCTATCTTAACCTTGGCAATTTCTTGCAACCAAGGGTTAAGAAGAAAAACTTGCAATATGATGAGTGCAGCAAAGGAGACTCATTTCTTTGTGGAAGCATCTGGAAGAAGGGGGTGCAGTTGGGCATGGCTATGCAACAGCATTCTCAGTAGGGAGGGCTTCCTTTCTCCACTTTCACCCAGGGTTTCCTGACTGTCTAGTCAATCGATGACAATGTTTAAATAGAGGCAGAGCTTTTCTTCCTGACTGTCTGGTCCAAATAAACACACAGAAGCTTATATTAATCACTAAATGCTCACTCAGATGTTCATGTTATTATTAAGTAGTTTAACTTTTAAATTACCCATTTTATTCATCTATGTATTGCCACATGGTCCATAGTTTTACCATTCTCTGGCATTTTTCTCTTTGGGCAGCTGGCTCATGTCTCTCTGGACTCTGCACTGCTTAATCCCAGTACCCAGTTTGATTGTCCTACCTAATTTTATCCTGCCTTGTTATGGCCTAATAGTTTATTTTAACCAAATATATATACATATATATATATATATATATATATATATATTATATAATACAGAAGGATCAACCATAGCAGCAATGCCCTTAGGATACAAAGGAGACAGGGCACACACCTCTACGCTTATGGGAGGCCTGTGCTCCCAGGGTGATGCTGATGCTCTGTGGATGCTGATCATACTGGTACAACAGGCAGCTATAGATGCTTTCATGCAATACGGAATCTTCCTGCAATGTGTGCTTTAGAGAGTATGTCCCATCAGAGTTTCTGGTGGCCTGAGAGAGCTCAGGAGTCAGGATGTTGTGCCCATTCTTAGCCCAGGTGAGTTGCATGTTTTGGGGGTAGAAGTAGTTTACATGGCAAGTCAGGTTCACTCTTTGATGCACATGGTCACGGATCTCTGAGGGCTCAGTGGTGATCTTCAGTGTGGGGATAACTAGACAGGAACAATAAGTGAAGAGAGGTGAAATCTTGGTATTGTCTTATTTTTCTGCCCCAGGGTTAAAATTTTGTTTTAGATCAATTGGTTCTTGATGGGGTCCCAAGAATTCCAAGATGACCTTGAACTCACTATGTAGCCAGGGATGACCTTGAGTTCCTGAACCTTCTGCCTCCACTAAGCCATCTCTTTAGCCCCTCTTTCTTTTCTTATAATCCAGCCAGTCAAATTTGAGCTGCCTATATATTCATGGGTTTGGGACAGTGGAGCATGCTTGACCTACCAGGGCCACGCCCATAAAGAAACCTCACTGTTATTCCTTCAGAGACTACAAGCTGTCAGGAGGTCACAGCTAGAAGGCAGGGATCCATGAAGACCTCCGTTTCATGCTGGAATGTCAAATGGCTTGATCTTGTGCAATTCTTGTACAGGTGCTGTGAGTTCCCAAGGGAAGAGTGTTCACAAGTTCACTCTCTTTTTAAATAAACAACTTTGTATATGTTTCATGTATGACAAATAGGGAGAAGTATAAATATTCATGAACATAGCTGGAAACACATGGGTATCTAATCTGGTCAGAGTTAAATATTCCATATTTTGACATTGTGACATATAATTATAAGAATTATTAAAATGAATTGCCCCAATAGAACAGGCAATCTATAAGCACAACACCTACAACAGTGCCTGGCACACAGTAGCTCTTCATTGTTTATTGAGTGAATAATATTTTACACAGTGCCAGAGATTTTCCAGAACTCAGGATCCTATGCATAGAAGACAAGTACTCCAAGACAGAAGTACACCCTCAGGCCTGTTTTTCACCTATTTTATTTTATTTCATTAAGTTGTCCAGGATAGCCTTGAACTCAATCTTAACCCTGACAGGACTGGAACTTGTTATATCTGCCTATTCCCCAAGGAGCTTAGGTTACATGCTGTATAACACAATCTCCAGCTAATAATAAATATTTAGAAATTTTAAACATTAGCTATGCTATAAATGTGACAAATATGTTTAGAGAGGCATGCTAGGTCCATACAATAGCAAGTCAAACATTCATAAACAAATTACAGTGTGTTAGGCATGGGTCTTGGTTTTCTAGAAAAACAACTGGTTTAAGTTTCAGAGGAGACTTACAAAGTAGGGTTAGTTTTATTTCTAATTTTTTAGGAAACTGGGCACAGAATAATTAAGACACATGGCAATATTCTGCAGCCTATAAAATGATACAGTTAAGATCAAAGCCAGCTAGTCCAGCCAGGGAACCTGTACTTTTAATCCATATTCATGTGTTCAAAGCTGGCAGTGATCAATTTCTATTCCCCATTTGTAAAATGGGGCTTTTGGCCAAACCTCCATGATATCAGTGTGGCCCCACCACGTATATCAGTGATCACTCACCTAGGAGCACTTGAGAAAGATCGATGGTCATTTTTAGGGGCTCATTGAGGTCCACATGGGTGACTTCACAGGTGATCTGAGAAAAGATATCTTGTTTCGCCAATGTCACTGATGACTTGCTTGTGACATAGTAAATGTCTCTGCTGATAGGCACCACTTGTGGGACCGAAGCTGGATGTTATTATTGTTCTTAAACCAGTTAACACTGAGGTTCTTGGAGCTGAAAAGGCCAGCGGTGCAGGTAAAAGTCACTGAATTTGAAGTGGCTGTCCTCTGCTCTGGGCCCTTCAGAGAGATGAAAGGCTTCCCACCTATAAAATCAAAAACAAACGAACAAATAAAAACCAGTTGTGAGTACCTTGTCAGTGTTGGAGGAACCAGTATACAACACTATGTGAACCCTACCAAGGCCTGTCCCATGAGTAATGAAAATTGTCTTTTCTCCTGAGGTCACTCTTTCACACATTTAGAGCAATGGCTCACTCAAGTCAAAATGCATCCCTGTCCCCATGCTCAAGGGAGGATATACTACCCATGATAACTGACTTTGAGGAGAATGCAAATGCACCATAATGAACAAATAGTAAATAAAATATGACTACTATGGGGGAATGAACTATCTCAGAAAACTCAACATGTGCAGAGATAGAAAAATGAGTAGTCACTCTAAAAGGGTGGTCAAAAAGGACATTTTGAGCTAAAACACACAAACCAAAAAATGTGGGTATCAATGGTCCTTGATGTTAATCCCAGCACCCAGGAGGCAGAGGCAGTCAGATCTCTGTGAGTTCAAGTCTAGCCTGATGTACACAGTGAGAAAGCCAGGACTGTTATACAGAGAAACCCTGTCTTGAAAAAACCAACAAGACAAAACAACCACCAAAACCATATGAGGAATGAATAAAAATCATCCATGGAAGAGGACACAGTAATGTCACATGAGCCTGAGGAGAGAGTGTGCACATGCTTGGGCACATGCCAAAGAAACTGACCATATAACTCAGCTGTACAGCTCTTTGGCTGCCTCAGGCAGTAAGACTTTAGGAGGCTTAAGAAAACAGGTCTACTACAAGACTGCAACATTGCTATCCACATGTGCAGATCTAATTCTGTAGCTTGCGCGGTCTTTTACTCCTGGGTTTCTCTGATTCACATCTACCCCTGCACTGTGCCCATTCTCACAGGCTTAGTTCTGGACATGCAGCCTGTGCCTCACCTTTGCAGACTCAATTCCTCACACCCGCCACACACCGAACACTAGCTGCAGGAACACACCCCACATGCCCTTTCTGTCTAGGGCATCCTCTGACCCCCACCTGTCCTGTAGTATGTCTACACTCACGGGCATGTGTCTGGACACTTACCTCACATACAGCCATTGCATACTGAGTTCCCTGACCCACACCAACCCTGCATCCTCTCCACATTCCCAAACCTAATTCTACATGAGCTGATCATACACCAGAAATTCCCAGCCTGCCTCCATTTATTCAGTCCCTGCACTGACCCAATCTAATGCAACCTAGAATCCCACAACAGACACACACAACCTAAGAAACAAGTCCGCATGCCAAGGATACATCACAAAAACACTTAAAAATATGAAAGGACAAGAAAGTATGCCCCTCTCCAAACCCACCAGCCCCACATAAATGCTCTCCAGGGTGAATCACATAGTTGAATCCCAGAACACAGAACTTAAAAGAACAATCACAAACTTTATCAAATAAACTTTATCATGAAACTTAAGGAAGACACAAAACCACAGCTCAATGAACTTGAAGAGGAAAACAATAAATGCATAAGAAAATATCTGTAGCTGAATGAAATGAGGAAAAAACCCAGAATTCAGTAAAGTGAGGAATATTGAAGAAAACTTAGGTTGTAAGAAAGATAGAACTGAATAATCAATAACACAACTGGAAAACTCGGGGAAATCCTTACAAATAGGATGGATCAAGTAGAAGATAAAATATCATGTCTTGGAGGTAAAGTAGAAAAATTAGAACACTCAAGAAAATAATAATTATAAAAATTTATAATGCATAAAGGAACATTCAAAAACTAAGGAACAACATAAAAAAGACCAACTGTTCTAATTATGGAAATAGATGAATAAGAATCCCAAGTCACTGGCAAAGACCACATTGTCAACAATATGATTGGAGAAAACTGCCCCAAACTAAGGAAAGGTTTAACCACACAGCTAAAAGAAACACACAGTCCAGCAAATAGACAGGACCAGAAAAAAATAAACCTCACCATATGTGTTATAGTTAAAACATTAAATATACTGAACAAAGAGAGGGCACAAAAAGCATGAAGAGAAGCATTCCTGACTCACGAATGAAGGAAACTCCATCATATTAACTGCTGATTTCTAAGTGGAAAATTCAAAAGCCTGGAGCAATGCTCTTCAGCTTCTAAAGGACCACAAATGCCAATCTAGATTGGCATCTGTACCCAGTAAAATCTACCTGCAGTGGAAAGAAAACCTCTCCATCTTGAAACAAGCTAAAATAATTCATGTCCATGAAAATGGCCCCGGAGAACACTGGGAGCAAGACTTCAACAGAAGAGAGAAATAAGCACCACCATGCGACTCTAGAGAGAGGACAAGTGACCCCACAATTGCCCCCTACCACGACCAGAATGGCTAAGATCAGGAAAAGAACTGACAACAAAGGCAGGTGAGGATGTGGGGAAAGGAAACCCTCAGTCACTGGTGATGGAATTGCAAACCTTGCTGTCCCTCAGAATCAGTGGAGAAAAGAACCTTGTGGGGGAATTCTCAAGAAGCTAAAAATAAATCTGCTCTATGACCAGCTCTACCGCTCTTTGGCATGTGCCCAAAGGATCCAACACCCTACCCCACAGATGCGTGCTCAACCAGGTTCAGTTTTGCTCTAGTCCCATAGTGAGGAGCTGAGAGCAACCTAAAGATGGGAGCACATTCCCTCCAAGGATGTTTCATTCAGCCTCAGGCAGCCAGGCCTGTGACAAAGCACTCACCCCTGACATAGGGTCTCTCCCCTGGAGTAAGAAAGGTTGCCCTTCTCCTGGGGACAGTGGTTTACTTGTCATGCTGTGTGCACCCCTACTGTGCTCAGACTGTGAGTTATATTCTAGGGTCCCAGCGACAAGAACCCTCCTTTCAGAGTCAAGTGGCAAGAGGAAGACAAGCAGTCCTGCAGTGACACAGGAAGACATGGTAGAGAGCTGTCCTGGGCTCTGATGCCTTCCCCATGGCGCCTGAGGGGTTAGAAATCACGGCCAGGTACAGGGGGTCATTTCACCCACAACCCAACTCTGGAGGAGAGGATTGTTGCCTCTGCTTCCTGGGGGAGCAGAGACTCAGAGAGCTTTAGGAACTTGCTCCAAGTCACATAATCTGTCAGTGACTGAGGAAGGTTTAGCAGGTCCACCTGACATTGGATCCAGGACTCATTACTCGGGTTTATTCCTTTCTTTTTCCTTTCCTCCTCCTCCTCCCTCCCTCCTCCTTCCCTCCTCCCTCCTTCCCTCCTTCCCTCTCTATCTCCGTCCCTCTCTATCTCCCTCCCTCTCTCTCTTCCTCTGTCTCTCTTTCCTCTTTTGCTCCCCACCTCACTGTCTCTGTCTCTCCCTCTTTCTCTCTTCCTTCCTTCTGTCTTCCCCCTCCTCTCTCTCTATTCATATATATCTAGACCTGTTAGCCATGAAGTTCAGAGTTGACATCACAGAACCAAGGCTCCTTCCTTGCCACCAGGCCCCATCCCCCACCTCCATGTCACATGTTCTTCCTCTGATCCCTAAATCCCACTACCTCCCTGTCCCTAGAAAGGTCTACAGTATGGAAAGGGTACAAGCAGCTCAGGAAAGTTGCCTGGGACTCAGCTCCTGTGGAGAACAGGATTTTGCCACCTTGAGTGCTGCCCTGTGTGGTCTGAGGGTCTCCATGGCCAAGACTCACCTGTAAATGCCAGCAGAAGTGTTGGCAGAAGAGGCCCCAGGACCAGAGCCTTCCAAAGTGTAGAAGCCATGGTAAGAATGTGCTGGGTGACAAGCCCGGATGAAGCTCTTCATGAGCCCAGGAGCCTCTGGCTGCTCTCTTCCCCACCTAGGCTGTCCTATATATCTTTGTTGCCCACGTTTAGCAGAACCTGAACAGAAACTTGAGCCACAGTGAGGGAAGTGGTCATTGTGGCTCAGGTCTCTGTCCATCCCCGCAAGACCACAGCCACAGAAAGTTTACCATGTTGCCCGGGTGCTGATTTTCTGGAATCCCAAAAGCCAGGCTAGGGAGGAACTGAACTCACCCCCAGCTTCTAGCCACAGGACTGGTCTCTAATGCACTGAGCCTTAGACTCCCCCTTCCTGGAGGGACCAACATGTTCAACAGACATTACTGCCACTCAGAGTCTACTCTACTACAGCCCTAGGACAACTTCTGGAAATGTAGAATGAATGCTGAGTCCCAGAAAGATAGGTACAGTGAACCTTGTGAGTACAACCAGACACGAGGAAGATAGAACACGTACTTTAAAACCCAACCCTTGGTCTCCACTCAACTGGGCTCCAAATGTTGCCTGTGCATTTCCTGTTGCTCAGAATCATATAATAGTCACCAAGCTACAGAAAAATGAACCCAAGACATAGCAGCCTGTTTCTCTGACTGACAGGGAAAAGCCCTCCCCTGGGTTTTTCACCATCCCTTCCTCTGCTGTGTTTGACTTCTCAGTTGTTCACTTGGACAGATGGTCTGTTTGTTGTTTGATGACTTTGGTTTGTTTGACGTAGTAGGAACTGATGTAATGATTTTATGCATATTAAGTAATTATGCTGTTACCGAGATACAACACCTTAACTGATTTTATCTTCTTCCCCTATGAAAAATAATTTGAGATGAAAGACGCTGCATATCCTGGGTGCATAGAAAAAATACCATAATAATAAGGAGACTGTGGTGGTATTCTAATTGTACTGAAATGTGATTTTGATTGTATGTTAATAAATAAAGTTGCCCGAGGGTCAGAGCTATTAGAGCCATAGACAGAGTGTGGCGGTGGTGGCACATGCCTTTAATCCCATAGATCTCTGTGTGTTCAGGGATACAGCCAGCATTGGAGACATATGCCTTTAAGACCTAGGGGGCTGTACATTCAGACAGTGACGAGGCAGTCACGTGTTTGGGTTTACAACCAATGAGAAGGCAGAACAATAATACTATAAAAAAGACGTACAGACAGGATATAGCTCTTTTTTGGGAAACTGGGACACGGCAGGCGGAAGGGTGAGATTTTAGCTCTGAGCTCTGACCTCTCGGCTTTCTCTTTTACATTGTTTCTGTGTTTCTTATTTAATAAGACGGTTGGTTACATCTACATCTGGCGCCCAATGTGACAAGAATCCATTAAAAACCGCTTGGCTTGGCAGCAGGTCCGCTTTCCAGCAAGGGCGGCAGACCGGGCGGCCGGCATCCTAGTCTGAGCGGCGGCCCCCTAGTCCTTGGCCTCAGGCCTGACTAACTGAGCTGCTTGCTTAAAGCCTGCTAGCTTAAAGCCGGTGCTACAAACAACTCAGACCTGCCCTGCCGAACAGGGCCTGCCTGTAAAGCCAACGCACGTGGTCAGAGCTTAAGGAAGCCAGACACAAGCCTTGACTCGGCACAAGAGGGAACACGTGGCTGGATTTGAGCTTTAGCCAGCTACACTTTCTTGTGCATTCTCTCTTTCTCTCTCTCTCTCTCTCTCTCTCTCTCTCTCTCTCTCTCTCTCTCTCTCTCTGGATTTACACCTGGGACACTAGGTGGCTGTTTTGAAAATCCCCTCGGATTTCTACTGTTCTACGCAGATTTGGTAAGTCATAACATATCAGATATTTTAAAGGAAACTGTCTAAAAGAGAATTTTTTTCCACATTAAAAAAAAATGGGTTTTATGTGTACATTGGAAGAAAATTGGTTTTTGTTCGAAATTTTAGGCAG
>NC_051066.1:105547026-105577207 GCF_004664715.2 Peromyscus leucopus | reverse complement strand
CAAAATTACAGGAAGCCTACAATCTCATGGAGACTGAATAATGCTCAACTGAATCACCAATGGGTCAAGGAAGAAATAAAGAAAGAAATTAAAGAATTCCTAGAGTTCAATGAAAATGAATATACTACATACCCAAACTTATGGGACACTATGAAAGCAGGGCTAAGAGGAAAATTCATAACATTAAATGCCCACATAAAGAAGTTAGAGAAATCTTACACTAGTGACTTAACAGCACACCTGAAAGCTCTAGAACAAGAAGAAGCAAAGTCACTCAGGAGGAACTGACAACAGGAAATAATCAAATTGAGAGCTGAAATCAATAAAATAGAAACAAAGAGAACAATATAAGGAACCAATGAAACAAGGAGTTGGTTCTTTGAGAAAATCAACAAGAAAGACAAGCCCTTATCCAAACTAACCAAAAGGCAGAGAGAGAGAAAGCATCTGAATTACCAAAATCAGACATGGAACAGGAGATATAACAACTAAAAATGAGGAAATCCAGAGAATCATCAGGTCATACTTCAAAAACTTGTACTCCACAAAAATGGAAAATCTAAAAGAAATGGACAATTTTCTGGATAGGTACCACATACCTAAGTTAAATTAAGACCAGATGAACTATTTAAATAAACCTATAACCCCTAAGGAAATAGAAGCAGTCATTAACAGTCTCCCAACCAAAAAGAGCCCAGGACCAGATGGTTTCAATGCAGTATTCTACCAGATCTTTAAAGAAGAGTTAATACCAATACTCTTTTAATTGTTTCACATAATAGTAACAGAGGAATGTTACCAAACTTCTTCTATGAGGCTACAATACTCTGATTCCCAAGCCAAACAATAATGCAACAAAGAAAGAAAATTACAGACCAATCTCCCTCATGAACATTGATGCAAAAATACTCAATAAAATATTGGCACATAGACTCCAAGAACATATCAAAACAATTATCCACCATGATCAAGTAGACTTCATCCCAGAAATGTAAGGTTGGTTCAACATACAAAAGTCTGCCAATATAATACACCATATTAAAAAAAAAAAACTGAAGAAAAAAACATAAACATTTCATTAGATGCTGAAAAGGCCTTTGACAAAATCCAACACCCCTTCATGATAAAGGTCTTGGAGAGATCAGGAATACAGAGAACATACCTAAACATAATAAAGGCAATTCACAGCAAGCCAACAGCCAACATCAAAGAAAATGGAGAGAAACTCAAAGTGATTCCATAAAATCAGGAACAAGACAAAGCTGTCTGAGCTCCCCATATTTATTCAATATAGTACTTGAAGTTCTAACTAGAGCAATAAGACAACAAAAGGAGATCATGGGAATACAAATTGGAGGGGAAGAAATCAAACTTTCACTATTTGCAGATGACATGATAGTATACATAAGTGACCCCAAAAATTCGACCAAGGAACACTTACAGCTGATAAACGCCTTCAGTAATGTGGCAGGGTACAAGATTAACTAAAAAAAATCAGTAGATCTCCTATATACAAATGAAAAATGAGCTGAAAAAAATCAGAGAAATAACACCATTTACAATAGCCACAAATAATATATAATACCTTAGGGTAGCACTAACTAAGCAAGAGAAGGACCTGTATGACAAGAACTTTAAGTCCCTGAAGAAAAAAATTGAAGATATCAGAAAATGAAAAGGTCTCCCATGCTTATGGATGGTAGGATTAGCATAGTACAAATGGCAATCCAACCAAAAGCAATCTACAGATTCAATGCAATCCCCATCAAAATCCCAACACAATTCTTCACAGACCTGGAAAGAACAATACTCAACTTCATATGGAAAAACAAAAAACCCAGGATAGCCAAAAGTACCTTGTACAATAAAACAACCTCTGGAGGCATCACAATATCTGACTTCAAGCTCTACTATAGAGCTACAGTAATAAAAACAGCTTGGTACTGGCATAAAAACCTACATGTGGACCAATGCAATCAAACAGAAGACAATGACATTAATCTGCACACTTATGAACATCTAATTTTTGACAAAGAAGCCCAAACTGTACAATAGAAAAAAGAAAGCATCTTCAACAAATGGTGCTGGCATAACTGGATGTCAACATGTAGAAGATTGCAAATACATCCATATCTGTCACTGTGCACAAAACTTAAGTGCAAGTGGATCAAAGACTTCAACATAAATCCAGTTACTCTGAACCTGATAGAAGAGAAAGTAGGAAGTAGTCTTGAATGCATTGGCACTGATGATCACTTCCTAAATATAACATCAGTAGCACAGACACTGAGAACAACAATTAATAAATGGGACCTCTTGAAACTGAGAAGCTTTTGTAGGGCAAAAAACATAGTCAATAAGACAAAACAACAGCCTACAGAATCAGAACAGATCTTTACCAACCCCACATCTGACAGAGGGCTGATATCCAGAATATATAAAGAACTCAAGAAACTAGACTTCAAAATACCTAATGGTCCAATTAAAAAAATGGGTTATAGAGCTAAACAGAGAATTCTCAACAGAAGAAGCTGAAATGGTTGAAAGACATTTAAGGAATTGCTCAACATCCTTAGTCATCAGGGAATTGCAAATCAAAACAACTCTGAGATACCATCTTACACCTGTCAGAATGGCTAAGATCAAAAACACTGAAGACAGCTTATGTTGGAGAGGATGTGGAGCAAGGGGAACACTCCTCCACTGTTGGTGGGAATGCAAACTTGTACAGCCACTTTGGAAATCAGTATGGCGCTTTCTCAGGAAATTGGGACTCAATTTTTCTCAAGACACAGCTATACCACTCTTGAGCATATACCCAAGGAATGCTCAATCATACACAAGGACACATGCTCAGCTATGTTCATAGCAGCATTATTTTTTAATAGTGAGAACCTGGAAACAACCTTGACGCCCTTCAACTGAAGAATGGATAAAGAAAATGTGGTACATGTACACAATGAAGTACTACTCAGCAGAGAAAAACAATGACATCATGAGATTTGCAGGCAAATGGATGGAGCTAGAAAATATCAACCTGAGTGATGTAACCAGACTCAGAAAGACAAACATGGTTGTACTAACTCATAAGTGGATATTAGATGTAAAGCAAAGGATAAACAGACAGTAACTCATAGCTCCAGTAAGGCTAACTATTAAAGAGGACCCTATGAAAGACACAGGGATCACCCAACGACAGAGAAATGGATGAGATCTACATGAGCAAACTGGGGGTGAGGGGGGTAATGGAGGACAAGGGTTGAGGGAAAGAGAGCTTAGGGGAGCAGCAGGTCTTAGCTGAATCAGGAACAGAGTGGGAGAACAAGGAAAGAGATACCTTGATAAATGAAGACACCATGGGAATAGGAAGAAGCAGAATGCTAGAGAGGCCCCCAGGAATCCACAAAGATGACTCCACTATAGACTACTGGCAATGGTCAAGAGAGTGCTTGAGCTGACCTACTCTGGTGATCAGATAGCCGAACACCCTAACTGTCATGAGAGAACTCTCATCCAGTGACTGATGGAAGCAGATGCAGAGATCCATGGCCAAGCTCCAGGAGTCCAATTGACAAGAGAGAGGAGGGATTATATAAGCAAGAGATATCGAGAACATGATTGGATAAAATACAGAGACAACTAGCCAAACTAGTGGAAATACATGAACTGTGGACCAATAGCTGAGAAGCCCCATTGGAACTGGACTAAGCCCTCTGGATAAATGAGACAGTTGTTTAGCTTGAACTGTTTAGGAGGCCCCCAGGCAGTGGGACCAAGACTTGTCCTTGGTGCATGAGCTGGTTTTTTGGAAACTAATGCCTATGCTGAGACACTTTGCTCAGCCTTAGTGCAGGGAGGAGGGTATTGTACCTGCCTCAACTGAATGTACCAGGCTCTGTTGACTCTCCATGGGAGACCTTGCCTTGGAGGAGTTGGGAATGGGGGGTGGGTTGTGGGGAAGGCTGGGGGTATGAGGAAGGAGGACAGGGGAATCCCTGGTTGATATGTAGAACAAATAGAAAAATCTCACCAGGTGGTGGTGGCGCACGCCTTTAATCCCAGCACTCAGGAGGCAGAGGCAGGCGGATCTCTGTGAGTTCAAGGCCAGCCTGGGTGCAAAGCTACACAGAGAAACCCTGTCTCAAAAAAAAAACCAAAAAAAAAAAAAAAGAGAGAGAGAGAGAGAGAGAGAGAGAGAGAAAGAAAAATCTCTTAATAAAAAAAAAGAAAGAATTCTCAAAGGTAATCATCCCACAAACCTTCAAATATTCTTGGGTCCTAATTTGGTTGACAAGTAGAAATAAGAAAAATATCTCCCTAGTGGGATGTCCAGATCTGGGCAACAAACTCCAAAATAATGCTGTTTCACAGGAAGCCAGTTGTATCATTTCTTGAAACATTTTTTTAAATTTTGTTACTATTTTGATATTTGTATACAGGACTACTACAATTACTTTATTTCCACTCCACACTTCCCCCAAACTGCGCCCATGACCCCCCATTCCCTCTCAACTTCACAATCTCTTTACTATTGTCATATATGTATGTGTGTATACTTACATAAATACGACCTGTTAATAATTCATACTAGGTTTTTCTTTCTGTCTTATTTTCCTCCCGCACCTGCATTTAGTATATCTGACCCCCACTGAAGGATGAACCCATGGCAGCATCACATTGACAGTTCCAGACAGCACAGGTCTACTGGGGTCGTTTCCTCTCTTACACTGAGGCTCCTTCTATTTGGTTCTAGCACATCTTTGGAGCTGCACCTTCACAGCTTTCCCAGATCCCTTTCCTCAGAGCCTGACTCCTGTGCACATCTACTCCACACTTGTTCTGTGTGGTTGGTGCCCTCAGAGCACTCACTACAGAGTGTCACCTACAGAGCACTAACCGAACATCACCCACAGAGCACTTCCTGCACAGCAGTGTTCCCACTGCCTCCTGTCTCACACTTGGGAGCTGGAAGGCAGCAGATAGAGGAAGACATGAGTGACAGTCAGAGCACTAGGCTTACAAGGCAGCTGTCACATCACAAACTACCTGTGGGGTTTCTGTGTTTCTCTTCTTTGTCACCTGAGAACACAGATGTTAAGTTTGTCACAGAACACTTCTCAAATCCTGTTGGAAGGTGTTTACTTTTCTGGAAATGTCTCATCTGTCTATGCCATTCACCTCTCACAATCAAGTACTTAAACTTCAGTGATGTCTGAGAGCCCAGGCCTGTGACTTTATCACGTATGTCCCTCTCCGCATGTCCCCTCCCCAGCTCTTGGAGCTTATGTGTGAACTTTGCAGTTGAATGGACCAGTGTTCTACCGCAGGGTCAGTGTGGCCAGTGCCTCTCTGTGTGACCCCAGGCAAACAGTTCCATTTTTAATTTGTTTCATCGATCAATGAGAGATGCAAGCTTCCCTTCCTTGGCTCCTGCGTGGCATCTGAACACTGGGACACAGTTGAGTTTCTACAGTGATTGCTCTAAGATTACATGGTGCCTGTCTCAGTGCTGGGCTGAAAGCAAGACAGTATGAAAATCAGAGACGTAGAGGCAGCTTTCTTTGTTGTTATGGGTATATAGTTTGTTTTTTTTTTTTTTTTGTAAGTTGATCTTGTATTCTATCATTTTGCTGAAATTGCTGACAATTTCTAGAAGCTTGCTGATGAAACTTTGGAATCAGTTATGTATAGATGTATAAATCATATAAATGGACTTCAAGACAAAACTTGTTTGCTCATCCCAATATGTACAGAAACAGCCAAAATTAAGTATGCCCTTTTATTAGTCATATAAAGACTTCATCATTACATATGTTCTGCAAATAGGGATAGTCCAACTGCTTTACTGACTGGAGCCCCACTCTATTTGTGCCCCCTCTTTATTACTCCTGCTAGTGCCCCAAGCACACTATTGCAAGAGTGGGGAGAGTGACCAGCCTTGTAACTCCTGACTGTAACAGGATGGCTTCACGTTCTTCTCCATTTAAGATGATGTTGGCTGTGTGTTTGTCACATGGGGACTTTATTTTTGTTGATGTGAGTCTGTTGATGTCCTTCTACAACTTATATTATGAACACTTAGTGAATTTTTGTCAAAGACCTTTTTGGCATCTATAGAAATGAGCATATGATTTTTGTCTTGACATCCATGTGATCTATTAAATGAACTGAGTTACTTATCAATCCTTGCATCTCCAGGAGAAAGTCAACTTGATAATGGTGGGTGGCTTTTTAATTGCATACCCATATTCAGTTAGCAATTAGTTTTTTGAGGATTTTTGCATCTCTGTTCTCTATGCATATTAGCCTATAGTTTTCTTTATTATTGTATCTTTGCCTGATTTGTATATAGAGTAACATTGGCTTTGTGGAAAGAGATTGGAAATGTTACTTCCCTTTCTATTTTTAAAAAATAATTGAGGAAGTTTTGTGGTAGATCTTTGACAGTCTGGTACAATTCTGTTGTGAATCTGTCTTGGCCTGGATTGTTCTGTTTTGGTCAGTTTTTTTATTGTTATTTCTGCTTCCATCTCCTTATTTTTTATGGTTCTATTTAAGCTGTTGGTCTCTTCTTGGTTTAACTTTGGTGGTCTGAGAGAATACAAAATTCTGTTTACTTATTTTCTGACATAATGGAGTATAAATTTTAAAGTTATTCCTTTACAATCTTTTTAATCTTTTTGGTGTCTATTAAAATGTTTTCCTGTTCATATATGGTTCTTTTGAGTTATCTCCACTCTTTCAGTTAATTGGCTTATAGGTCTGTCAATCTTTATCTTCTCAAAAGAACTACCTCTCAGAAACGTTGATTCTTTGTACTGTTTAATTTATTTCTTCCTTTATATCTAAAATTTTAAAGTAAACTTTATTATAAAAAACTTACAAAAAAAAACCCACACACACCAAAGTTAACCAGACCCAACCTCTAGACAGCTCAATGAACTTTTCTATAGTTAGACTATCCAATTGGAATGGAAATTGTATACCTTCAGTGGACTTTACACTTTCACTGCTGAATATATTTTATACAATTATCTACCATCAAAATAAAAAAATCCATGGCAGAGGTAGAACTAAAATAATTAACTTTATATCCTATTTCATAACTCATATCCACCACCCTCATTCAGTTCTTCCTCTTCCATATATTTAGCCTTTCTTCTTCTCTTTTCTACTTTGCTTACATATATTCATATATTGTTGTTAGATTCCACATATGAGAGAGATATACAGTTTTTTTCTATCTGAGATTTTTGAACTCACTTACGATTATACATGAGAAGCCCACTCATTTTCCTTCAAATTTGTGAATACATTTTCTTCAAAGCTGAATAGTGCATTCATATAGGTTGTGTGTGTGTGTCTGTGTGTGTGTGTATCCCAAATTTTCATTATCCATTCACTATTGATGTACAACTAGGTTGATTCCCATTCTTTGCTATAGTGAATAAACCAGCAATAACCCATGGGTGCAAAAAAACTCTTTGGGAGGGTGTGATGTTGTCTGGTATATACCCAGGAGTGAAATACCTAGGTCATCCAGTAGTTCTATTTGTAATTTTTTTTGAGAAATCTCAAAACTGATTTCCTCAATGGCTGCATTAATTTGTATCTCTGCCAACAGTGACTAGGGTCCTTTCTCTCCACATCCCCTCCAACATTTTTGTCAGATTTGTTGATGACAGCCACTCTCACTGGAGTGAGGTGGTATCTCCAAGTAATTTTAATTTACATTTTACTAATGGCTAGAAATAGTAACACTTCAATAAATAGTTATTGGCCATTTGTGTCTCTTTTGTTGAAAACTTTCTACTTAGTTCTTTTGCCCATTTGTTGATTGGCAGTTTTGTTTCCTTGGTATTTAAATTATGCAGTTCTTTATAAATTCTGGATCTTTGTCCAGAGTCTGAAGTGTAGCTGGTAAAGATTTTCTTCCACTCTTTGGGCTGTTTGCCTGCCGACTGTTGCCTTTGCTGAAGAAAACCTTTATGTTCATCCGGTCCCAACTGTTGAGACTTGGGGTTGGTTCTTGTGTTGTGAGTGGTCTACTCAACAAGTTCTTGTCTCTCCAGGATCTCAAATATGTTTTCTTCTGGAAATTTCAGTCTCAGGTTTTAAATTAAGGTGTTTCATGTATTTTGATTTGATCTTTCTACAAGATAAAAGATAAGAGTCTAATTCTTCTACAGGTAGAAATCAAGTTTTGCCAGCATCATTTATTGAATAGACTACCTTTTTCCAATGTACAATTTTGCTTCCTTTGTCAAAAATTAAGTAGGCATAGCTTTTACTTTTTATTCCTGGGCCTTCTATTCCTCTCTATTGATCTCTCTTTTATTTTTATGCCAGTACTAGACTGTCTTTATCACTATAGCTATGTGCTATAGTCTGAGGTCAGAAATTATAATGTACTCAGTGGTGTTTTTACTCCTTATTTCTTGTTTTCCTTATTTTTCCACAAATTGTAGAAGGTTTTATATACAGAATCACCAAACCTGTTCCTCTCACAATTGGTGAATTAAGATAATCAAATGCATTTGTCTCCTTAAGTTTGTAAATTAGTTCACAACATGGGCATTTTGAAAGATAGATAGATAGATAAATAGATAGATACATAGATAGATAGATAGATAGATAGATAGATAGATAGATAGACAGATAGATCGACAGATGGATGAATGGATGGATGGATGGATGGATGATGGATGGATGGATGGATATATGATACACACACACACACACACACACACACACACACACACACACATTCTATCTACCAACAGAAGGTTCAAGAATCCAGTAATTGTTCAGTCCATGAGGCTAGATGCCTCAGCTGGTCTTCATTATGTGCTGGAATTCTAAGACGTAGGCTCCAAACAAGTGAAGGAATGGACTTGCCAGTTGATAAGTTTTAGGCTTCCTGTAGGCCTCTCTGATGACACAGCAAACTGAATCAGACCAAATTGGAAAGCCCAGGTTTAATGGGTAAAGAAGCACTCCTGGGCGATTCCTCGGCCTGCAGAGAGGAGACAGGGACACGAGACTGGAAGAACCATGTGTCTGTTTTATGTGATGACACTTATATGCCCCGTGGAAGTGGTCTTGAGCCTCTCTGGGGGAGGAGTTCTGTTTAGCAGCTTTGAAATGGAGGGTTTGGGGAGGAGCTGTGTTTGGCAGGCCTTGAAGGGGCAGGTTTAGGGAAAGAGATGGAGAGAGGAGTTGAGGTGGATCTTGTGGTGGTATTGTGTTTCCCAAAATATTGTGTACCCTAATAAACTTATCTGGGGTCAGAGACAGAACAGCCACAATATTAAATATAAAGGTTAGGCAGTGGCAGCACACGCCTTTAATCCTAGCATTCCAGAGGCAGAAATCCATCTGTTCAAGGATACAGCCAAGCATGGTGACTCTCACCTTTAATCCCAGAATGCGAGCCTTTAATCCCAAGGAGTGATGGTAGAAAGCAGAAAGGTATATAAGGCGTGAGGACCAGAAACTAGAAGCATTTGCCTGGTTAAGCATTTTGGCTGGTTAAGCTTTCAGGCTTCTAGCAGCAGTTCAGCTGAGATTCATTCTGGATGAGGACTCAGAGGCTTCCAGTCTGAGGAAACAAGATCAGCTGAGAAGCTGGCCAGGTGAGGATAGCTGTGGCTTGTTCTGTCTCTCTGATCTTCCAGTGTTCACCCCAATAACTGGCCTCAGGTTTGATTTAATTAATAAGACCTTTTAAGATTCCTGCTACAGGATCTTCCACAAGAATTGTTCCAAACATTTCAGACTCTTGGGGTCTAAGGATGCCAGGGTGCTAGGGGTTGTGGTCGAGCTCCCACCCAGACACTAGTGAGGGCAAGGAGGCAAAGAGAGCAAGCTTCCTCCTTTCACATCTTCACAGAGGCTGCCAGCAGCAGGTGTGGCCAAGAGCAAAGGTGGATCTTCCCACATCAAAAGATCTGGATTAAAAGATGGTCTTCCCACTTCCAATTATTTAATTAAGGAAAACCCTTCACAGGTGAATCCAGTCACTTGGGTTTAAGTAAATTCCAGATGTATTCAAGTTGACAACCAAGAATAACCATCACAAGTCCACCTCTTGTCAAGTTGACACACAATCTATCTCCTTATGTCATGCTTAATTTCTAAATGATAACAATCATCAGACAATAATTATGACTAATTTGGTTTAACTATCCCACGTACAATAAGATAAACATTATACATTTTACAGGGTCATAATTATGTCTAATATAACTATCCCTGGCACAATCACAAACACTATAAATTTTAGAATGGGGTAAATGTCTCTTGAGAGACATTCTTTTAGTATCTCAAACTTAAACAAGAGAATCACTATATTCTCTTAATTGATATTACATTACATGATAAAGAAATTGAAGGAAAACACAAATAACTGTACAAATAGATTCCTAGCAAAATATGGCAGAAACACTCATGTCAATTTTAATCTTCAAGTCTGCATCTGATCAAGTGGCCTTAGCATGTATTTATAATTACCTTCCTCTACTACCCATTCTGCATTTCCTCCATCCGCAGCAAGCACCTCAGCCAGTCTTGGCTCTTTTCCTGGAGAAGTGACCCACACCTTCATCCCTAAAAGGTCTGTGTCCTTTGTCATCCTGCCTGGATTAGGTTATCTGACTCAGCTCAACTGCTCCAACCTTGGAATCCATGCTGAATCTTTGCTTCTGGGACCTCTTGTGGGGAGCCAGTACCCCAGAATGTGTTCTTCTTTTACACAGGCTTCTCCACCTCCCTCCCCCTCACTCCCCATCACTCTGCCCTGAGGAAGCAGGCTGTTCTCTTTCCATTTTATTTCTCCACTAGGTTGCCTCTTCTCACTTCCTCCTTCTCCCCCTGATCAACAGGGCATGAAGATCTAGTCCAGTAAACCTGTACCAGAAGAGAGAGGACCCACTTCTTCCTCCTGGGAGCACCTGGGTCTCTGCGAGTTCTCTTTCTTGGAGTGCCCTGCTTAGTTGAGTGGTGGTAGATGGAAGAAAGGGAGAAACTTCCATAAAGGTTTCCTTCTAAGGCTGATAATTCCACTCAGTCCCCTCCCACATTAGCTGAGTGGACACTATGGGAGGGGGAGGGGGATGCGGTATGAGAGGAGACAGAAGGCAGGCCTGCTTCATCATCACTTCTGAGGACACATCTGACACCAAGGGTCTCATTATTATGGAATTTCTTCTATGCACCCAGGATATGCAGCGTCTTTCATCTCAAATTATTTTTCATAGGGGAAGAGATAAAATGAGTTAAGGTTGGTGTTGTATCTCGGTAATAGCATAATTACTTAATATGCATAAAATCATTACATCAGTTCCTACTACGACAAACAAAGCAAACCAAAGTCATCAAACAGCAAACCAGACCATCTGTCCAAGTGAACAACTGAGAAGTCAAACACAGCAGAGGAAGGGATGGTGAGAAACCCAGGGGAGGGCTTTTCCCTGTCAGTCAGAGAAACAGGCTGCTATGTCTTGGGTTCATTTTTCTGTAGCTTGGTGAATATTATATGATTCTGAGCAACAGGAAATGCCCAGGCAACATTTGGAGCCCAGTTGAGTGGAGACCAAGGGTTGGGTTTTAAAGTACGTGTTCTATCTTCCTCGTGTCTGGTTGTACTCACAAGGTTCACTGGACCTGCCTTTCTGGGACTCAGCATCCATTCTACATTTCCAGAAGTTGTCCTAGAGCTGTAGTAGAGTAGACTCTGAGTGGCAGTAATGTCTGTTGAACATGTTGGTTCCTCCAGGAAGGGGGAGTCTAAGGCTCAGTGCATTAGAGACCAGCCCTGTGGCTAGAAGCTGGGGGTGAGTTCAGTTCCTCCCTAGTCTGGCTTTTGGGATTCCAGAAAATCAGCACCCAGGCAACATGGTAAACTTTCTGTGGCTGTGGTCTTGCGGGATGGACAGAGACCTGAGCCACAATGACCACTTCCCTCACTGTGGCTCAAATTTCTGTCCAGGTTCTGCTAAGTGTGGGCAACAAAGACATATAAGACAGCCGAGGTTGGGAAGAGACCAGCCAGAGGCTCCTGGGCTCATGAAGAGCTTCATCCGGGCTTGTCACCCAGCACATTCTTACCATGGCTTCTACACTTTGGAAGGCTCTGGTCCTGGGGCCTCTTCTGCCAACACTTCTGCTGGCATTTACAGGTGAGTCTTGGCCATGGAGACCCTCAGACCACACAGGGCAGCACTCAGAGGTGGCAAAATCCTGTTCTCGACAGGAGCTGAGTCCCAGGCAACTTTCCTGGGCTGTGGCACCTTTTCCATACAGTAGACCCATTTAGGGAGAGGGAGGTAGTGGGATTCAGGGATCAGAGAAAGAACATGTGACATGGAGGTGGGGGGCTGGGTGCCTGGTGGTAAGGAAGGAGTCTGAATTCTGTGATGTCAGCTCTGGACCTCATGGCTATCAGGTCTAGAAGTATGTAATATATATATATATATATATATAATAAATATAATATATATATATATATAGAGAGAGAGCTGGATGGTGGTGGCGCATGCCTTTAATCCCAGCCCTCAGGAGGCAGAGCCAGGTGGATCTCTGTGAGTTTGAGGCCAGCCTGGTCTACAGAGCGAGATCCAGGACAGGCACCAAAACTACACCGAGAAACCCTGTCTCAAAAAAAAGAGAAAGGGGGGGGGAGGGAGGAGGGAGGAGAGAAGGACAAGGACAGAGGGATAGTGATAGATAAGGGAGAGAAAGAGACAGAGGGAGGGGAGAGGGAGAGAGAGACAGAGACAGAGAGACAGAGAGACAGAGAGACAGAGAGAGACATAGACAGAGACAGAGAGGAATAAAACCAAGTAATGAGTCCTGGATCCAATGTCAGGCGAACCTGCTAAACCTTCCTCAGTCACTGACAGACTATGTGACTTGGAGCAAGTTCCTAAAGCTCTCTGAGTCTCTGCTCCCCCAGGAAGCAGAGGCAACAATCCTCTCCTCCAGAGTTGGGTTGTGGGTGAAATGAGCCCCTGTACCTGGCCGTGATTTCTAACCCCTCAGGCACCACGGGGAAGGCATCAGAGCCCAGGACAGCTCTCTGCCATCTGTCTTCCTGTGTCACTGCAGGACTGCTTGTCTTCCTCTTGCCTGAAAGGAGGGTTCTTGTCGCTGGGACCCTAGAATATAACTCACAGTCTGAGCACAGTAGGGGTGCACACAACATGACAAGTAAACCACTGTCCCCAGGAGAAGGGCAGAGACCCTATGTTAGGGGTGAGTGCTTTGTCACAGGCCTGGCTGCCTGAGGCTGAATGAAACATCCTTGGATGGAATGTGCTCCCATCTTTAGGTTGTTCTCAGCTCCTCACTATGGGACTAGAGCAAAACTGAGCCTGGTTGAGCACGTATCTGTGGGGTAGGGTGTTGAATCCTTTGGGCACATGCCAAAGAGTGGTAGAGCTGGTCATAGAGCAGATTTATTTTTAGCTTCTTGAGAATTCCCCCACAGGGTTCTTTTCTCCACTGATTCTGAGGGACAGCAAGGTTTGCAATTCCATCACCAGTGACTGAGGGTTTCCCTTTCCCCACATCCTCACCTGCCTTTGTTCTTTTCCTGATCTTAGCCATTCTGGTCGTGGTAGGGGGGAATTGTGGGGTCATTTGTCCTCTCTCTAGAGTCGCATGGTGGGGCTTATTTCTCTCTTCTGTTGAAGTCTTGCTCCCAGTGTTCTCCGGGGCGATGGACATGAATTATTTTAGCTTGTTTCATGATGGAGAGGCTTTCTTTCCACTGCAGGTAGATTTTCTGAGTACAGATGCCTATCTAGATTGGCATTTGTGGTCCTTTAGAAGCTGAAGAGCATTGCTCCAGGCTTTTGAATTTTGAATCCCACTGAGAAATGAGCAGTTAATATGATGGGGTTTCCTTCATTCGTGAGTCAGGAATGTTTCTCTTTCTGCTTTTTGTGCCCTCTCTTTGTTCAGTATATTTAATGTTTTAACTATAACACACATGGGGAGTTTTGTTTCTGGTCTTATCTATTTGTTGGACTGTGTGTTCTTGTATCTATGTGCTTGTGCCTTCCCTGAGTTTGGGGATGTTTTCTCTTATGATCTTGTTAAAGATGTGGTCTTGGCCATTGACTTGGATTCTTCTCCTTCATCTGTTTCCAAGATTAAAAAATTTGGTCTTTTTATGTTGTTCCATAGTTTCTGAATGTTCCTTTTATATGCTTTAAATTTTAATAATTATTATTTGATTGAGTGTTTTAATTGTTCTACTTTACCTCCAAGACATGATATTTTTTATCTTCTACTTGATCCATCCTATTTGTAAGGCTTTCCCCGAGTTTTCTAGTTTTCTAGTTTTCTAGTTGTGTTATTGATTATTCAGTTCTATCTTTGCTACAGTCTGAGTTCTCTTCAATATTTCTATACTGAATTCTGGTTTTTTTCATCATTTCATTCAGCTACAGATATTTTCTTGTGCATTTATTGTTTTCCTCTTCAAGTTCATTGAGCTGTGGTTTTGTGTCTTCCTTAAGTTTCATGATTTATTTGATAAAGTTTGTGATTGTTCTTTTAAGTTCTGTGTTCTGGGATTCAACTATGCGATTCACCCTGGAGAGCATTTATGTGGTGCTGGTGGGTTTGGAGAGAGGGGCATACTTTCTTGTCCTTTCATATTTCTACGTGTTTTTGTGATGTATCCTGGACATGCTGACTTGTTTCTTAGGTTGTGTGTGTCTGTTGTGGGATTCTAGGTTGCATTAGATTGGGTCAGTGCAGGGACTGAATAAATGGAGGCAGGCTGGGAATATCTGGTGTATGATCAGCTCATGTAGAATTAGGTTTGGGAATGTGGAGAGGATGCAGGGTTGGTGTGGGTCAGGGGAACTCAGTATGCAATGGCTGTGTTGCAGGAATCTTAAAAGTTCTTATTAATAAAAATCAAACCCGAGGCGAGTTATTGGGGTCCATGCTGGTAGATCAGAGAGACAGAACAAGCCACAGCCATCTCACCTCACCAGTTCCTCAGCTGATCCTGTTTCCTCAGACTGGAGGCCTCTGAGTCCTCATCCCGAATGGGTCTCAGCTGAATTACTGCTCAAAGCCTGAATGCTTAACAGGCAAAATCTTAACAGCCAAATGCTCTAGTTTCTGTCTCAGCTTATATATCTTTTTGCTTTCTACCACCATCCTGGATTAAAGCTGGCTTTCTGGGATTAAGGCGTGTCACCATGCTTGGCTATTTCAATGTGACTTGAATTCACAGAGATCCAGAGGGATTTCTATCTCTGGAATGCTAGGATTAAAGGTGTGAGTGACCACACATTAATTTGTAAGGCGTGAGCCACCATTTTCTAGCCTTTGTATCTAGTGGCTGTCTGTTCTCTGACCCCAGATAAATTTATTAGAGTACACAATATTTTGGAAAACACAATACAACCACATGGCTGTATGTGAGGTAAGTGTCCAGACACATGCCCGTGAGTGTAGACATACTACAGGACAGGTGGGGGTCAGAGGATGCCCTAGACAGAAAGGGTATGTGGGGTGTGTTCCTGGAGCTAGTGTTCAGTGTGGCGGGTGTGAGGAATTGAGTCTGCAAAGGTGAGGCACAGGCTGCATATCCAGAACTAAGCCTGTGAGAATGGGCACAGTGCAGGGGTAGATGTGAATCAGAGAAACCCAGGAGTAAAAGACTGCACAAGCTACAGAATTAGGTCTGCACATGTGGATAGCAATGTTGCAGTCTTGTAGTAGACCTGTTTTCTTAAGCCTCCTAAAGTCTTACTGTCTGAGGCAGCCAAAGAGCATTACAGCTGAGTTATATGGTCGATTTCTTTGACATGTGCCCAAGCATGTGCACTCTCTCTCCTCAGGCCCATATGACATTACTGTGTCCTCTTCCACAGATAGATTTTATTCATTCCTCAATTGTCCTATTTTTGTTTTCTTTTGTTGGTTTTTTGAGACAGAGTTTCTCTGTGTAACAGTCCTGGCTATCCTGGAACACTCTCTGTAGACCAAGCTGGCCTTCAACTCACAAAGATCTGCCTGCCTCTGCCTCCTGGGTACAGGGATTAACTTCATGCACCATGACTATACACAGATTTTTTTGTTTTAGCTCAAAATGTCCTTGTGACCACCCTTTTAGAATGGCTCCTCATTTTTCTATCTCTGCACATGTTGAGTTTCCTGAGATAGTTCATTCCCCCATAGTAGTCATATTTTATTTGCTGTTTGCTCATTATGGTCAATTTGCTTTCTCCTCAAAGTCAGGTATCATGGGTAGTATCTTTTCTGTTGAGCATGGGGGCAGGGGGACTGCGGTTTGACTTGCTTGAGTCATTTCTCTAAATCTCTGAAAGAGTGACCTCAGGAGAAAGGACGATTTTCATTATTAATGGGACAGGTCGTTGTAAGGTTCACATACTGTTGCATATTGGTTCTTCCAATACTGAGAAGGTAGTAACAACTGGTTTTTATTTGTTTGTTTGTTTTTTGTTTTTTTAAGCTGGGAAGCCTTTCATCTCTCTAAAGGGCCCAGAACAGAGGACAGCCACATTAAATTCAGTGACTTTTACCTGCACTGCTGGCCTTTTCAGCTCCAAGAACCTCAGTGTTAACTGGTTTAAGAACAATAATAAACATCCAGCTTCAGCCCCACAAGTGGTGCCTATCAGCAAAGATGTTTACTATGCCACAAGCAAGTCATCAGTGACATTGGCCAAACAAGATATCTTTTCTCAGATCACCTGTGAAGTCACCCATGCAGACCTTGATGAGCCCCTAAAAATGACCATCAATCTTTCTCAAGTGCTCCTAGGTGAGTGATCACTGATATATTGTGGTGGGGCCACACTGATAGCATGAGGTTTGGCCAAATGCCCCATTTTACAAATGGGGATTAGAAATTGATCACTGCCAGCCTTGAACACATGAATATGGATTAAAAGTACAGGTTACACAGTCGGGCCAGCTGGGCTTTGTTCTTACCTGCATCATTTGGTAGGCTGCCTAATATTGGCCATGTGTCTTAAATATTCTGTGTCTCAGTTTCTCTAAAAATTTGGAATAAAAGCAACACCTATTTTTTAAGTTTCCTCTCACGATTAAACCAGGGTTTTTCTAGAATACCAAGAAGCATGCCTAACACACTGTAAGTTGTTTAAGAATGTTTGACTTGCTATTGTATGGACCTAGCATAGCTCTCTAAACATATTTATCCTATTTATATCATTGCTAATGTTTAAAACTTTATAAATATTATTATTATCTGGAGCCTGTGATATACAGCATGTAACTAACCTCAGCTCCTTGGGGAACAGATAGGGATATAATTAGTTCCAGTCTTGTCAGGGTTAAAATTGAGATCAAAGCCAGCCTGGACAACTCAGTGAAATCAAATAAAATAAGTGAAAAATGGGGCTGAGGACATACTTCAGTCTTGGAGTACTTGTCTTCTATGCATAGGATCTGGAGTTCTGGGAAATCTCTAGCATTGTTGAAAATATTATTTGCTCAATAAACAATGAACAGCTACTGTGTGCCAGGCACTTTTGTAGATGTTGTGATTATAGAGTCCATGATCTTGTGGTACAATTAACTTCAATAACTCCTATAATTATATGTCATGATGTCACGATATGGAATATTTAACTCTGACCAGATTAGATACCTATGTGTTTCCAGCTACGTTTCATGAACATTTATACATGTTCCTGTGTTGATATTTTATTTGTATTCAAATGTTATTTGTAAGTTAATAAATAAAGTTGCCCGGGGGTTAGAGCTATTAGCAAGCCATAGGAAAGCAGGGCAGTGGTGGCGTACGCTTGTAATCCCAGCACTTGGTAGGCAGAGTTAGGTAAGTCTCTGTGTGTTCAGGGATACAGCCAGTATTGGATACACATGCCTTTAATCTCAATACCAATCAATAGAAAACCTGGAGGTCTATACAGACAGGCTGTGACGAGGCGGTCATGTAGTTGGAATTACAACCAATGAGAAGGCAGAACAGACACACTATAAAAAGACACACAGGAAGTAGCTCTGGTTCGGAGAGGTAGGACCACCGCAGGAGGAAGGGTAAGGTTTTAGCTCTTAGCTCTGACCTCTTGGCTTTCTTCTTTGCATTGGTTCTGTGTTTCTTATTTAATAAGATAGTTGGTTACATCTACATGTCCATATTTGTCTTACATAAAACATATACAAAGTTGTTTATTTAAAAAGAGAGTGAACTTGTGACTCTCTTCACTTGTGAACTCACAAGATTAAACCACTTGACATTCCAGCAGGAAATGGAGGTCCTCGTGGACCCTTGCCCTCTAGCTGTGGACCCCCTGACAGGTTATAGTTTCTGAAGAAATGAGAGTGAGGTTTCCCCAAGGGTGTGGCCGTTGTAAGTCAAGCATGCTCCAGTGTCCCAAACCCATGAGTATATAGGCAGCACAAATTCAACTGGCTGGATTATAAGAAAAGAAAAGAGGGGCTGAAGGGATGGATTAGTGGAGGCAGAAGGATCAGGACCTCAAGGTCATCCCGTCTATCTAGTGAGTTCAAGGTCATCTTGGAATTCTTGGGACCCTGCCACAAGTTAGTCGAATCTTATCTAAATGACTGAGAGACCTTGGGACAGGGAAATAAGACAGTACCAAGATTTCATCTCTGTTCATTTATTGTTCCTGACTAGTTACCCCCACACTGAATATCACCACTGAGCCCCCAGAGATTCGTGATCATGCTCCTCAAAGAGTGAACCTGACTTGCCATGTCAACCACTTCTACCCCCAAAACGTGCAACTCACCTGGGCTAAGAATGGATACAACATCCTGACTCCTGGGCTCTCTCAAGCCACAAGAAACTCTGATGGGACATACTCTCTAAAGCACACATTGCAGGTAGAAGCCATATCGGATGAGAGCATCTTTAGCTGCTTGATGTACCAGTATGATGAGCATCCACAGAGCATCAGCATCACCCTGGGAGCACAGGCCTCCAGTAAGGGCAGAGGTATGTGCCTTGTCTGCTTCGTATCCTAAGGGCATTATTGCTGTGGATTGACCCTTCTGTATGCTATGAATATATATTACTCTCATTGGTTAATAATAAAGCTATTAGGCCAATAGCAAGGCAGGATAAAATTAGGCAGGATAATCAATTGGGTATTGGGATGAAGAAGGGCAGAGTCCAGAGAGACATGAGCCAGCTGCCCAAGAAGCAAGATACCAGAGGATAGTAAATCTATGGACCATGTGGCAATACATAGATTCATAGAAATGGGTGAATTTAAAAGTAAGAACTACTTAATAATAAGTATGAACATCTGACTGAGCATTTAGTAATTAATAGAAGTTTCTGTGTGTTTATTTGGAACCAGGCAGTTGGTAGAGAAAAGCTCCAAGTCTGTTTACACATTGTGGCTGAATAACTAAAGACTCAGGGAAACCCTTGGTGAAAGTGGAGAAAGGAAGCCCTCCCTAGTGAGAACGCTGTTGCATAGCCAAGCCCAACTGCACCCCCTTCTCCAGATACTTCCACAAAGAAATGGGTCTCCTTTGCTGTACTCATCATATTGCAAGTTTTTCTTCTTAATCCTTGGTTGTAAGAAATTGCCAAAATTAAGGATAGCCAGGATCCAAATAATTTCTGGGAAGGCAATTATTCAAGACAGTGAATTCAGCTGGATGTTTCTGGAAAGTAACTTTGAAGAGCTCCAATTATTGACTCCCTTAGCTAGAAAAAAAGGATCAGACAAAGTGGGTGTAAATCCCCTCTGTCACTCTCTTCTCTCTGCTCCTTTTACTTTTTTCTAGGCACACACACTCCTGATGGTAATTTCTTCTATTTCTTCCCCATTTCACTCTTTCCAGACACATACCACAAGGGGGCACTGTGACGTTACAAGCCAGAGCTTTCTTGATCCTTTGATCCAGATGTGCTTCACACTCTTGGGAGAAGGAACCACTGTTCTGAGCAGAGGTGTTGGTGGAGCTGCACAGTCACAGAGAGACAGAATAATAGTCGGGCATGGGCAAGCCAGGGGTGAGGCAGCGGGTGGGATCCCTGCAGTGTACAGCAGGGCAGGTGGCTACCTGAGAAAGAGTGGAGGTGCCAGGCAACCCAACAGCCGTTCTCACAGCAGGCTGTCACCTTGATTTCTGTCCAGCCCTGTGCAGAACCAGCCCTTTTCTGGTTGCTGTAAGATTCTCAAGGGGAATGATTCCACAAACCTTCAAATTTCTTTGGGTCCTATTTTCATTGCCCAGTAGGAATGAGAATAATATTCACCCAGTGGGCTGTACAGATCTGGGTGACAAACTCCAAAATAATGTTTTTTTCATGAGAAGCAAGTTGCATCTTTTTTTATTAAAGTTTTCTATTATAATACTGTTGTGAGAAATGTACACATGACTAGTGTTTACATCAATTCCACTCCACACTTTCCCCCCAATTCCTCCATGTCCCCCATTCCCTCACAATATTCCTTATTGTCATATGTGTATGTATAATTCATGCTAAGGTTTTTCTTTTCTGTCTTATTTTCCTCCTGCACCTGCATTTAGTATATCTGACCCCCCACTGAAGGATGAACCCATGGCAGCATCACATTGACAGTTCCAGACAGCACAGGTCCACTGGGGTGGTTTCCTCTCTGACACTGAGGCTCCTTCTATTTGGTTCTAGCACATCTTTGGAGCTGCACCTTCACAGCTTTCCCAGGTCCCTTTCCTCAGAGCCCTGACTCCTGTGCACATCTACTCCACACCTGTTCTGTGTGGTTGGTGCCCTCAGAGCACTCACTACAGAGTGTCACCTACAGAGCACTAACCGAACATCACCCACAGAGCACTTCCTGCACAGCAGTGTTCCCACTGCCTCCTGTCTCACACTTGGGAGCTGGAAGGCAGCAGACAGAGGAAGACATGAGTGACAGTCAGAGCACTAGGCTTACAAGGCAGCTGTCACATCACAAACGAACTGTGGCGTTTCTGTGTTTCTCTTCTTTGTCACCTGAGAATACAGACTATACAGGTTTGTCACAGAACACTTCTCAAATCCTGTTGGAAGGTGTTTACTTTTCTGGAATATCTCATCTGTTCATGCCATTCAGCTCCCACAATCAAGTACTTAAACTTCAGTGATGTCTGAGAGCCCAGGCCTGTGACTTTATCAAGTATGTCCCTCTCTGCATGTCCCCTCCCCAGCTCTTGGAGCTTATGTGTGAAATTTGCAGTTGAATGGACCAGTGTCCTACTGCAGGATCAGTGTGGCCAAAGGCTCTCTGTGTGACCCAGGTAAACAGTTCCCTTTTTAATTTGTTTCATCTATGCCAAGGCTTCTCTTCTTTGCTCCTGCATGGCATCTGAACACTGGGACACAGTTGAGTTCTGCAGTAATTACTCCAAGTTTACATGGTGCCTGTCCCAGAGCTGGGCTGAAAGCAAGACAATATGAAAATCGGAGACAGAGAGGCAGCTTTATTTTTTGTATGGGTATATAGATTTTTTTTTGTAAGGTGATTTTGTATTCTGTCAATTTGCTGAAATTGCTGACAATTTCTAGAAGCTTCCTGATGGAACTTTGCTATCTGTTATGTATGAATGTATAAATCATATAAATGGACTTCAAGAGAAAACTTGTATGCTCATTCCAGTATGTGCATAAAAGGCCTTTGACAAAATTCAACGTACCTTCGTATCAGTCATAGAAAGACTTCATCATTACATATCTTCTGCAAATAGGGATAGTCCAACTGCTTCCTGACTCGAGCCCCACTCTATTTGTGCCCCCTCTTCATTACTCTCGCTAGTGCCCCAAGCACACTATTGCAAGAGTGGGGAGAGTGACCAGCCTTGTCACTCCTGATTGTAACAGGATGGCTTCACGTTCTTCTCCATTTAAGATGATGTTGGCTGTGGGTTTGTCACATGGGGCCTTTATTTTTGTTGATGTGAGTCTGCTGATATCCTTCTACAACTATATTATGAACACATAGTGAATTTTTGTCAAAGAACTTTTTGGCATCTATAGAGATGAGTATATGGTTTTTGTCTTGATGACCATATGATTTATTAAATACATTGAGTTACTAATGAATCCTTGTATCTACAGGAGAAAGCCAACTTGGTAGTGGTGGATGGTTTTTTAAATGCATAACCATATAAAGTTTGCCATTAGTTTGTTTAGGATTTTTGCATCTATGTTCACCATGCATATTAGTTCACCATGCATATTAGTCTATAGTTTTCTTTTCTTTTTGTTTTTTTTGTTGTTGTTGTTTTGTTTTGGTTTGGTTTTGAGACAGGATTTCTTTTTATAGCTTTGTGCCTTTCCTGGATCTTGCTTTGGAGACCAGGCTGGTCTCAAACTCACAGAGATCCGTCTGCCTCTGCCTCCTAAGTGCTGGGATTAAAGGCGTGCACTACCACCGCCCAGTTTACAGTTTTCTTTATTATTGTATCTTTGCCTGATTTGTATACAGAGTAACATTGGCTTTGTGGAAAGAGATTGGAAGTGTTACTTCCCTTTCTATTTTTAAAAAATTATTGAGGAAGTGTTGTGGTAGATCTTTGACAGTCTGATACAATTCTGTTGTGAATCTGTCTTGGCCTGGATAGTTTTGTTTTGGTCAGCTTTTTGTTTTTATTGTTATTTCTGCTTCCATCTCCTTGTTTTTTATGGGTCTAGTTATGTTGTTGATCTTTCCTTGGTTTATTGTTGGTGGTTTGGGAGAATCTAGAAATTTGTTTATTTTCTGACATAATGGAGTATAGATTTTGAAGGTATTCTTTTATGATCTTCAATGTCTTTGGTGTCTATTACAATGTTTTCCATTCATATCTAGTTCTGTTGAGTTATCTCCTTTCTTTCAGTGTTGGGCTAGGGGTCTGTCAATCTCTATCTTCTCAAAGAACTACCTCACATATTTGTTGAGTCTTTGTTCTGTTTTATTTCTTCTTTCATATCTAAAAATTTTAAGTAAACTATATTATAAAAAACTTACAAAAAAAATCCCACACACCAAAGTTAACCAGACCCAACATCTAGACAGCTCAATGAAGTTTTCTATAGTTAGACTATCCATTTGGAATGGACGTTGTGTAGCTTCAGTGGACTTTACACTTTCACTACTAAATATATTTCATACACTTATCTACCATCAAAATAAAAATATCCATGACAGCAGTGGATGTAAAACAATTAACTTATATTTTTGGTTGTGAGCCTAGCCTTTAACGGCTGAGCCATCTCTCCAGCCCTTTAATCCCAGCACTCGGGAGGCAGAGCCAGGCGGATCTCTGTGAGTTCGAGGCCAGCCTGGGCTACCAAGTGAGTCCCAGGAAAGGCGCAAAGCTACACAGAGAAACCCTGTCTCGAAAAACCAAAAAAAAAAAAAAAAAAAAAAAAAAAAAAAAAAAACAATTAACTTTATGTCCTGTTTCATAACTCATCTCTACCACCTGCATTCATTCCTTCCTCATCCTTATATTTAGCCTTTCTTGTTCTCTTTTCTACTTTGTTTACACATATGCATATATTGTTGTTAGACTCCACATATTAGAGAGGATATGCAGTTTTTCTATCTGAGACTTGTGATCTCACTTAAGATTATACATGAGAAGTCCATTCATTATCCTTTAAATTTTGTGAATTACATTTTTTTCAAAGCTGAATAGCTCACCCTTGTATGGTGTGTGTGTGTGTGTGTGTGTGTGTGTGTGTGTGTGTGTGTGTGTGTGTGTAGCTCAAATGCATTATCTATTCACTGTTGAAACCCAGCATGAAAAGACTGTGCAATCTACAGAATTAGGTCTGCACATGTAGAAAACAATGTTGTAGTCTTGTAGTAGACCTGTTTTCTTAAGCCTCCTAAAGTCTTGCTGACGACTGAGGAAGCCAAAGAGCTGTACAGCTGGGTCATATGGTCGATTTCTTTGGCATGTGTCCAAGCATGTGCACTCTCTCTCCTCAGGCCCATATGACATTACTGTGTCCTCTTCCATAGATGGATTTTATTCATTCCTCAGTTGTCTTATTTTTGTTTTCTTTTGTTTGTTTTTTTGAGACAGGGTTTCTCTGTGTAACAGTCCTGGCTATCCCGGAACACTTTCTGTAGAAGAGACTGGCCTTTAACTCACAGAGATCTGCCTGCCTCTGCCTACTGGGTACAGGGGTTAACTTCATGCACCATGACTATACACAGATTTTTTGTTTTAGCTCAAAATGTCCTTTGTGACCACCCTTTTAGAATGGCTCCTCATTTTTCTATCTCTGCACATGTTGAGTTTCCTGAGGATGTTCATTCCCCTATAGTAGTCATATTTTATTTGCTGTTTGCTCATTATGGCCCATTTATATTCTCCTCAAAGTCAGGTATCATGGGTAGTATATTCTCTATTGAGCATGGGGTCAGGGGACTGCGTTTTGACTTTGGTGAGTCATTGATCTAAATCTCTAAAAGAGAAAGGACAATTTTCATTATTCATGGGACAGGCCTTGGTAGTGTTCACATACTGTTTTATAATGGTTCCTCCAACACTAAGAAGGTAGTCATAACTGGTTTTTGTTTATTGTTTGATTGTTTTTAGTTTTTGTAGTTGGGAATTCTTTCATCTCTCTGAAGGGTCCAGAACAGAGGACAGCCACTTCAAATTCAGTGCCTTTTAACTGCACCGCTGGCCCTTTCAGCTCTCGGAACCTCAGTGTTAACTGGTTAAAGGACAACAATGAACTTCCAGCTTCAGCCCCACAGCGGCTGCCTATCAGCAAAGACGTTTACTATGCCACAAGCAAGGCATGGGTGGCATTGGCCAAACAAGATATCTTTTCTCAGATCACCTGTGAAGTCACCCATGGGTACCTCGATGAGCCCCTAAAAATGACCATCAATCTTTCTCAAGTGCTCCTAGGTGAGTGATCACTGATATATGTGGTGGGGAAACACTGGTAGCATAGAGCTTTTACCAAAAGCCCCATTTTACAAATGGGGAGTAGAAATTGATCACTGACAGCCTTGAACCATGAATATGGATTAAAAATAAAGGTTCCACAGGCTGGCGAGCTGGGCCTGATCTTAGCTGTATCATATCATAGGCTACAGAATATTGGCCATGTGTCTTAAATATTCTGTGCCCCAGTTTCCCTAAAAATGGAATAAAACCAACCCCTACTTTGTAATTTTCCTCTCACGATTAAACCAGTGGTTCTTCTAGAACACCAAGAAGCATGCCTAACATATGGGAAGTTGATTACGAATGTTTGTCTTGCTATTGTATGGACTTAGCATTCCACTCTAAACATATTTGTCCTATTTATATCATTGCTAATGTTTAAAAGTTTCTAAGTATTTATTATTAGCTGGAGCTTGTGGCATAAGGCATGTAATCTCAGCTCCTTGGGCACCAGGCAGGGATATAAAAAGTTCCAGCCATGTAAAGGTTAAGATTGAGTTCAAGGCCAGCCTGGACGATTTAGTGAAATCAAATAAAATAAGTAAAAATCAGGGCTGAGGACGTACATGAGTCTTGGAGTGCTTGTCTTCTATGCATAAAACCTGAGTTCTGGGAAATCTCTAGCATTGTGTAAAATATTATTCGTTCTATAAACAATAAACAGCTACTGTGTGCCAGGCACTGTTGTAGGTGTTGTGATTATAGAGTCCCTGTTCCTGTGGGGTAATTAATTTTAATAATTCTTATAATTATATGTCACGAAGTCATGATATGGAATATTTCACTCTGACCAGATTAGCTACCCATGTGTTTCCAGCTACATTTTGTGAATATTTATACATGTCCCTATTTGTCTTACATGAAACATATACAAAGTTGTTTATTTAAAAAGAGAGTGAACTTGTGACTCTCTTCCTTGTGAACTCCCAACACCTTAACAAGAATTGCACAAGATCAAGCCACTTGAGATTCCAGCAGGAAATGGAGGTCCTCATGGACCCTTGTCCTCTAGCTGTGACCTCCTGACAGCTTGTAGTCTCTGAAGGAATAACGGTGAGGTTTCTTTATGAGTGTGGCCCTGGTAGGTCAAGCATGCTCCACTGTCCCAAACCAATGAGTATATAGGCAGCACAAATTCACCTGGCTGGATTATAAGAAAAGAAAAGAGGGGCTGAAGGGATGGCTTAGCGGAGACAGAAGGATCAGGAACTCAAGGTCATACCTGCTTATATAGTTAGTTCAACGTCTTCTTGGAATCTTGGGGACCTCATCAATTAACCACTTAATCAATATTTAACAAAATGACTGAGAGACCTTGGGGAGGGAAATAAGACAGTACCAAGATTTCACCTCTGTTCACTTACTGTTCCTGTCTAGTTATCCCCACACTGAAGATCACCATGAACCGTGATAAGGCTCATCAAAGAGTGAACCTGACTTGCCATGTAAACAACTTCTACCCCCAAAACTTGCAACTCACCTGGACTAAGAATAACAACAAGATCCTGACTCCTGAGCTCCCTCACGCCACCAGAAACTCTGATGGGACATACTCTCTAAAGCACACATTGCAAGAAGATGCCATATCAGATGAGAGCACCTTTAGCTGCTGGGTGTTTCAGTATGACCAGGCTCCACTGTGGGTCAACATCACCTTGGGAGCACAGGCCTCCCATAAGAACAAAGGTATGGGGGGGTGGGGAAAAAAAAAGAACAAAGGTATGTGCATTGTCTCTTCATGTCTTCAGGGCACTGTGGCTGAATGGCTAGAGACCCAGGGAAACCCTTGGTGATATTGGAGAAAGGAAGCCCTCCCTAGTGAGAATGTTGTCGTATAGCTAAGCCCAACTGCACCCCCTTCTACCAGATACTTCCACAAAGAAATGAGTCTCCTTTGCTGCACTCATCATATTGCAAGTTTTTCTTCTTAATCCTTGGTTGCAAGAAATTGCCAAGGTTAAGGATAGCCAGGATCCAAATAATTTCTGGGAAGGCAATTAATCAAGACAGTGAATTCAGCTGGATGTTTCTGGAAAGCAACTTTGAAGAGCTCCAGAATTATTGACTCCCTCACCTAGAAAAAAGGGCCACACAAAGTGGGTGTAAATCTCCTCTGTGACTCCCTTTTCTCTGCTCCTTGTTTTATATGCACACACACTCCTGATGGTAATTTCTTCTATTTCTTCCCCACTTCACTCTTTCCAGACACATACCACAAGGGGGCACTGTGACGTTACAAGCACATACCACAAGGGGGCACTGTGACGTTACAAGCACATACCACAAGGGGGCACTGTGACGTTATAAGCACATACCACAAGGGGGCACTGTGACGTTACAAGCCAGAGCTTCCTTGTTTCTTTGATCCAGATGTGCTTCATACTCTAGGGAGAAGGAACCACTGTTCTGAGCAGAGGTGTTGGTGCAGGTGCACAGTCACAGAGAGACAGAATAATAGTCGGGCATGGGCAAGCCAGGGGTGAGGCAGCGGGTGGGATCCCTGCAGTGTACAGCAGGGCAGGTGGCTACCTGAGAAAGAGTGGAGGTGCCAGGCAACCCAACAGCCGTTCTCACAGCAGGCTTGCACCTTGATTTCTGTCTAGCCCTGTGCAGAACCAGCCCTTTTCTGGTTGCTGTAAGAGTCTCAAAGGGAATGATCCCACAAGCCTTCAAATTTCTTTGGGTTCTATTTTTGTTGCCCAGTACAAATAAGAATAATATTCACCCAGTGGGCTGTACAGATCTGGGTGACAAACTCCAAAATAAGGTTTTTTCATGGGAAACAAGTTGCATCATTTTTTTATTAAAGTTTTCTAGTATAATACTATTGTGAGAAATGTACACATGACTAGTGTTTACATCAATTCCACTCCACACTTTCTTCCCAACTCCTCCCATGTCATCCATTCCTTCTCAACTTCACAATCTTCATTATTGTCATATATGTATTTGTGTATACTTACATAACTATGACCTGCTAATAATTCATACTAGGTTTTTCTTTTCTGTCTTATTTTCCTCCTGCACCTGCATTTAGTATATCTGACCCCCACTGAAGGATGAACCCATGGCAGCATCACATTGACAGTTCCAGACAGCACAGGTCTACTGGGGTCGTTTCCTCTCTTACACTGAGGCTCCTTCTATTTGGTTCTAGCACATCTTTGGAGCTGCACCTTCACAGCTTTCCCAGATCCCTTTCCTCAGAGCCCTGACTCCTGTGCACATCTACTCCACACCTGTTCTGTGTGGTTGGTGCCCTCAGAGCACTCACTACGTGTCACCTACAGAGCACTAACTGAACATCACCCACAGAGCACTTCCTGCACAGCAGCGTTCCCACTGCCTCCTGTCTCACACTTGGGAGCTGGAAGACAGCAGACAGAGGAAGACATGAGTGACAGACAGAGCACTAGGCTTACAAGGCAGCTGTCACATCACAAACTGTGGCGTTTCTGTGTTTCTCTTCTTTGTCACCTGAGAATACAGACCTTAGGTTTGTCACAGAACACTTCTCAAATCCTGTTGGAAGGTGTTTACTTTTCTGGAAATGTCTCATCTGTCTATGCCATTCACCTCTCACAATCAAGTACTTATACTTCAGTGATGTCTGAGAGCCAGGCCTGTGACTTTATCAAGTATGTCCCTCTCTGCATGTCCCCTCCCCAGCTCTTGGAGCTTATGTGTGAACTTTGCAGTTGAATAGACCAGTGTCTTACTGCAGGATCAGTGTGGCCAGTGCCTCTCTGTGTGACCCAGGCAAACAGTTCCCTTTTTAATTTGTTTCATCTATGCCAAGGCTTCCTTCCCTTCCTTGGCTCCTGCATGGCATCTGAATACTGGGACACAGTTGAGCTTCTGCATTGATTACTCCAAGTTTACATGGTGCCTGTCCCAGAGCTGGGCAGATAACAAGACAATATGAAAATCAGAGTTGGAGAGGCAGCTTTCTTTGTTGTTATGGGTATATAGAAAGACATATATAGATTTTGTAAGTTGATCTTGTATTCTGTCACTTTGCCGAAATTTCTAACAATTTCTAGAAGGTCCCTGATGGAACTTTGTGATCTGTTATGTATAAATGTATAAATCATATAAATGGACTTCGAGACAAAACTTGTATGCTCATCTCAATAGGTGCAAAGAAGGCCTTTGATAAAATTAAGTTTGCCCTTTTATTATTCATAGAAAGACTTCATCATTACATATCTTCTGCAAATAGGGATAGTTCAACTGCTTTTCTGACTCGAGCCCCTGTAGCTGGAAAGCTTCTCTTGAGGTCCCACCAAGCCCCACAGTCCCACAATCCACGTAAAAAATAATCACTCAGATGCTTATATTACTTATAAACTGTATGGCCGTGGCAGGCTTCTTGTTATCTACTTCTTTTACCTTAAATTAACCCCTGTCTATTAATCTATAAGTTGCCACGTGGCTCATGGTTACTGGTACCTTACATCTTGCTTGTCATGGCAGGGGCTGGCAGGTCTCTCTCCCTGCCTTCCTGTTCCTCAATTCTCCTCTCTGTTAGTCCCACCTATACTTCCTGCATGGCTACTGGCCAATCAGTGTTTTATTTAATAACCAATCAGAGCAACACATTTGACATACAGAACATCCCACAGCAAGCCCCAGTTATTTGTGCCCTCTTTATTACTCTAGCTAGTGCTCCAAGCACACTTTTGCAAGAGTGGGGAGAGTGACCAGCCTTGTCACTCCTGATTGTAACAGGATGGCTTCACGTTCTTCTCCATTTAAGATGATGTTGGCTGTGGGTTTGTCACATGGGGCCTTTATTTTTGTTGATGTGAGTCTGCTGATGTCCTTCTACAACTTATATTATGAACACTTAGTGAATTTTTGTCAAAGAACTTTTTGGCATCTATAGAGATGAGCATATGATTTTTGTCTTGATGACCATATGATTTATTAAACACATTGAGTTACTAACTAATCCTTGCATCTCTAGGAGAAAGCCAACTTGGTAGTGGTGGATGGTTTTTTAAATGCATATCTATATTCAGTTAGCAATTAGTTTATTGAGGTTTTTGCATCTATGTTCACTGTGGACATTGGCATGTCATTTTCTTTATTGTTATATCTTTGCCTGGTTTGTACATAGAGTAACACTGGCTTTGTAGAAAGAGACTGGAAGAGTTACTTCTGTTTCTATTTTTAACAATAATTTAGGAGCCGGGTGGTGATGGTGCATTCCTTTAATCCCAGAACTTGAGATTCA